>NC_086450.1:461713796-462019982 GCF_028390025.1 Pseudophryne corroboree
GACGAGTGACGAGTCGACACAGAGGTAGGTACAGCCGTGGCCTACCGTACTGCTGCTTAGTGCTTATATATATGATATACTGTATAAGGGACCTGGTGGACAGTGTCAGCAGACTGCTAAACTAGTATGAAGAAAGAAAAAAAAAACACCACAGGTATACAATGTAGATGGATGGATAGTATAGTATTACTTATACTTATGGACGACAAGTGCACTGACGACACAGAGGTAGGTACAGCCGTGGCCTACCATACTGCTGCTTAGTGCTTATATATATGATATACTGTATAACGGACCTGGTGGACAGTGTCAGCAGACTGCTAAACTAGTATGAAGAAAGAAAAAAAAAAACACCACAGGTATACAAAGTAGATGGATGGATAGTATTACTTACACTTATGGACGACGTGAGACGAGTCGACACAGAGGTAGGTACAGCCGTGGCCTACCGTACTGCTGATTAGTGCATACATATATGATATACTATATTACAGAACTATTGACAGTGTCAACAGACTGCTAAACTAGTATGAAGAAAGAAAAAAAAACCACCACAGGTATACAATGTAGATGGATGGATAGTATAGTATTACTTATACTTATGGACGACAAGTGCACTGACAACACAGAGGTAGGTACAGCCGTGGCCTACCGTACTGCTGCTTAGTGCTTATATATATGATATACTGTATAACGGACCTGGTGGACAGTGTCAGCAGACTGCTAAACTAGTATAAAGAAAGAAAAAAAAACACCACCGGTATACAATGTAGATGGATGGATAGTATTACTTATACTTATGGACGACGAGTGACGAGTCGACACAGAGGTAGGTGCAGCCGTGGCCTACCGTACTGCTGCTTAGTGCTTATATATATGATATACTGTATAACGGACCTGGTGGACAGTGTCAGCAGACTTCTAAACTAGTATGAAGAAAGAAAAAAAAAACACCACAGGTATACAATGTAGATGGATGGATAGTATTACTTATACTTATGGACGACGAGTGACGAGTCGACACAGAGGTAGGTACAGCCGTGGCCTACCGTACTGCTGCTTAGTGCTTATATATATGATATACTGTATAACGGACCTGGTGGACAGTGTCAGCAGACTGCTAAACTAGTATGAAGAAAGAAAAAAAAAACACCACAGGTATACAATGTAGATGGATGGATAGTATTACTTATACTTATGGACGACGAGTGACGAGTCGACACAGAGGTAGGTACAGCCGTGGCCTACCGTACTGCTGCTTAGTGCTTATATATATGATAAACTGTATAACGGACCTGGTGGACAGTGTCAGCAGACTGCTAAACTAGTATAAAGAAAGAAAAAAAAAACACCACAGGTATACAATGTAGATGGATGGATAGTATAGTATTACTTATACTTATGGACAACAAGTGCACTGACGACACAGAAGTAGGTACAGCCGTGGCCTACCGTACTGCTGCTTAGTGCTTATATATATGATATACTGTATAACGGACCTGGTGGACAGTGTCAGCAGACTGCTAAACTAGTATGTAGAAAGAAAAAAACAACAACACAGGTATACAATGTAGATGGATGGATAGTATAGTATTACTTATACTTATGGACGACAAGTGCACTGACGACACAGAGGTAGGTACAGCCATGGCCTACGTACTGCTGCTTAGTGCTTATATATATATATGATATACTGTATAACGGACCTGGTGGACAGTGTCAGCAGACTGCTAAACTAGTAAGAAGAAAGAAAAAAAAACACCACAGGTATACAATGTAGATGGATGGATAGTATAGTATTACTTATACTTATGGACGACAAGTGCACTGACAACACAGAGGTAGGTACAGCCGTGGCCTACCTTACTGCTGCTTAGTGCTTATATATATGATATACTGTATAACGGACCTGGTGATCAGTGTCAGCAGACTGCTAAACTAGTATGAAGAAAGAAAAAAAAAACACCACAGGTATACAATGTAGATGGATGGATAGTATTACTTATACTGATGGACGACGAGTGACGAGTCGACACAGAGGTAGGTACAGCCGTGGACTACCGTACTGCTGCTTAGTGCTTATATATATGATATACTGTATAACGGACCTGGTGGACAGTGTCAGCAGACTTCTAAACTAGTATGAAGATAGAAAAAAAAAACACCACAGGTATACAATGTAGATGGATGGATAGTATAGTATTACTTATACTTATGGACGACAAGTGCACTGACGACACAGAGGTAGGTACAGCCGTGGCCTACCGTACTGCTGCTTAGTGCTTATATATATGATATACTGTATAACGGACCTGGTGGACAGTGTCAGCAGACTGCTAAACTAGTATGAAGAAAAAAAAAAAAAAACACCACAGGTATACAATGTAGATGGATGGATAGTATAGTATTACTTTTACTTTTGGACGACAAGTGCACTGACGACACAGAGATAGGTACAGCCGTGGCCTACCGTACTGCTGCTTAGTGCTTATATATATGATATACTGTATAACGGACCTGGTGGACAGTGTCAGCAGACTGCTAAACTAGTATGAAAAAAGAAAAAAAAAACACCACAGGTATACAATGTAGATGGATGGATAGTATTACTTATACTTATGGACGACGAGTGACGAGTCGACACAGAGGTAGGTACAGCCGTGGCCTACCGTACTGCTGCTTAGTGCTTATATATATGATATACTGTATAACGGACCTGGTGGACAGTGTCAGCAGACTGCTAAACTAGTATAAAGAAAGAAAAAAAAACACCACAGGTATACAATGTAGATGGATGGATAGTATAGTATTACTTATACTTATGGACGACAAGTGCATTGACGACACAGAAGTAGGTACAGCCGTGGCCTACCGTACTGCTGCTTAGTGCTTATATATATGATATACTGTATAACGGACCTGGTGGACAGTGTCAGCAGACTGCTAAACTAGTATGTAGAAAGAAAAAAAAAACACCACAGGTATACAATGTAGATGGATGGATAGTATAGTATTACTTATACTTATGGACGACAAGTGCACTGACGACACAGAGGTAGGTACAGCCGTGGCCTACGTACTGCTGCTTAGTGCTTATATATATATATGATATACTGTATAACGGACCTGGTGGACAGTGTCAGCAGACTGCTAAACTAGTATGAAGAAAAAAAAAAAAAAACACCACAGGTATACAATGTAGATGGATGGATAGTATAGTATTACTTATACATATGGACGACAAGTGCACTGACGACACAGAGGTAGGTACAGCCGTGGCCTACCGTACTGCTGCTTAGTGCTTATATATATGATATACTGTATAACGGACCTGGTGGACAGTGTCAGCAGACTGCTAAACTAGTATGAAGAAAGAAAAAAAAAACACCACAGGTATACAATGTAGATGGATGGATAGTATTACTTATACTTATGGACGACGAGTGACGAGTCGACACAGAGGTAGGTACAGCCGTGGCCTACCGTACTGCTGCTTAGTGCTTATATATATGATATACTGTATAACGGACCTGGTGGACAGTGTCAGCAGACTGCTAAACTAGTATAAAGAAAGAAAAAAAAAACACCACAGGTATACAATGTAGATGGATGGATAGTATAGTATTACTTATACTTATGGACGACAAGTGCACTGACGACACAGAAGTAGGTACAGCCGTGGCCTACCGTACTGCTGCTTAGTGCTTATATATATGATATACTGTAAAACGGACCTGGTGGACAGTGTCAGCAGACTGCTAAACTAGTATGAAGAAAGAAAAAAAAAACACCACAGGTATACAATGTAGATGGATGGATAGTATAGTATTACTTACACTTATGGACGAGAAGTGCACTGACGACACAGAGGTAGGTACAGCCGTGGCCTACCATACTGCTGCTTAGTGCTTATATATATGATATACTGTATATCGGACCTGGTGGACAGTGTCAGCAGACTGCTAAACTAGTATGAAGAAAGAAAAAAAAAACACCACTGGTATACAATGTAGATGGATGGATAGTATTACTTACAATTATGGACAACGAGTGACGAGTTGACACAGAGGTAGGTACAGCCGTGGCCTACCGTACTGCTGCTTAGTGCTTATATATATGATATACTGTATAACGGACCTGGTGGACAGTGTCAGCAGACTGCTAAACTAGTATGACGAAAGAAAAAAAAAAACACCACAGGTATACAATGTAGATGGATGAATAGTATAGTATTACTTATACTTATGGACGACAAGTGCACTGACGACACAGAGGTAGGTACAGCCATGGCCTACCGTACTGCTGCTTAGTGCTTATATATATGATATACTGTATAACGGACCTGGTGGACAGTGTCAGCAGACTGCTAAACTAGTATGAAGAAAGAAAAAAAAAAAACACCACAGGTATACAATGTAGATGGATGGATAGTATTACTTATACTTATGGATGACGAGTGACGAGTCGACACAGAGGTAGGTACAGCCGTGGCCTACCGTACTGCTGCTTAGTGCTTATATATATGATATACTGTATAACGGACCTGGTGGACAGTGTCAGCAGACTGCTAAACTAGTATAAAGAAAGAAAAAAAAACACCACAGGTATACAATGTAGATGGATGGATAGTATAGTATTACTTATACTTATGGACGACAAGTGCACTGACAACACAGAGGTAGGTACAGCCGTGGCCTACCGTACTGCTGCTTAGTGCTTATATATATGATATACTGTATAACGGACCTGGTGGACAGTGTCAGCAGACTGCTAAACTAGTATAAAGAAAAAAAAAAAAAACACCACAGGTATACAATGTAGATGGATGGATAGTATAGTATTACTTATACTTATGGACGACAAGTGCACTGACGACACAGAAGTAGGTACAGCCGTGGCCTACCGTACTGCTGCTTAGTGCTTATATATATGATATACTGTAAAACGGACCTGGTGGACAGTGTCAGCAGTCTGCTAAACTAGTATGAAGAAAGAAAAAAAAAACACCACAGGTATACAATGTAGATGGATGGATAGTATAGTATTACTTATACTTATGGACGACAAGTGCACTGACGACACAGAGGTAGGTACAGCCATGGCCTACCGTACTGCTGCTTAGTGCTTATATATATGATATACTGTATAACGGACCTGGTGGACAGTGTCAGCAGACTGCTAAACTAGTATGAAGAAAGAAAAAAAAAACACCACAGGTATACAATGTAGATGGATGGATAGTAGAACTTATACTTATGGACGACGAGTGACGAGTCGACACAGAGGTAGGTACAGCCGTGGCCTACCGTACTGCTGCTTAGTGCTTATATATATGATATACTGTATAACGGACCTGGTGGACAGTGTCAGCAGACTGCTAAACTAGTATAAAGAAAGAAAAAAAAAACACCACAGGTATACAATGTAGATGGATGGATAGTATAGTATTACTTATACTTATGGACGACAAGTGCACTGACAACACAGAGGTAGGTACAGCCGTGGCCTACCGTACTGCTGCTTAGTGCTTATATATATGATATACTGTATAACGGACCTGGTGGACAGTGTCAGCAGACTTCTAAACTAGTATGAAGATAGAAAAAAAAAACACCACAGGTATACAATGTAGATGGATGGATAGTATAGTATTACTTATACTTATGGACGACAAGTGCACTGACGACACAGAGGTAGGTACAGCCGTGGCCTACCGTACTGCTGCTTAGTGCTTATATATATGATATACTGTATAACGGACCTGGTGGACAGTGTCAGCAGACTGCTAAACTAGTATGAAGAAAGAAAAAAAAAACACCACAGGTATACAATGTAGATGGATGGATAGTATTACTTATACTTATGGACGACGAGTGACGAGTCGACACAGAGGTAGGTACAGCCGTGGCCTACCGTACTGCTGCTTAGTGCTTATATATATGATATACTGTATAACGGACCTGGTGGACAGTGTCAGCAGACTGCTAAACTAGTATAAAGAAAGAAAAAAAAAACACCACAGGTATACAATGTAGATGGATGGATAGTATAGTATTACTTATACTTATGGACGACAAGTGCACTGACGACACAGAAGTAGGTACAGCCGTGGCCTACCGTACTGCTGCTTAGTGCTTATATATATGATATACTGTAAAACGGACCTGGTGGACAGTGTCAGCAGACTGCTAAACTAGTATGAAGAAAGAAAAAAAAAACACCACAGGTATACAATGTAGATGGATGGATAGTATAGTATTACTTACACTTATGGACGAGAAGTGCACTGACGACACAGAGGTAGGTACAGCCGTGGCCTACCATACTGCTGCTTAGTGCTTATATATATGATATACTGTATATCGGACCTGGTGGACAGTGTCAGCAGACTGCTAAACTAGTATGAAGAAAGAAAAAAAAAACACCACTGGTATACAATGTAGATGGATGGATAGTATTACTTACAATTATGGACGACGAGTGACGAGTTGACACAGAGGTAGGTACAGCCGTGGCCTACCGTACTGCTGCTTAGTGCTTATATATATGATATACTGTATAACGGACCTGGTGGACAGTGTCAGCAGACTGCTAAACTAGTATGACGAAAGAAAAAAAAAAACACCACAGGTATACAATGTAGATGGATGAATAGTATAGTATTACTTATACTTATGGACGACAAGTGCACTGACGACACAGAGGTAGGTACAGCCATGGCCTACCGTACTGCTGCTTAGTGCTTATATATATGATATACTGTATAACGGACCTGGTGGACAGTGTCAGCAGACTGCTAAACTAGTATGAAGAAAGAAAAAAAAAAAACACCACAGGTATACAATGTAGATGGATGGATAGTATTACTTATACTTATGGATGACGAGTGACGAGTCGACACAGAGGTAGGTACAGCCGTGGCCTACCGTACTGCTGCTTAGTGCTTATATATATGATATACTGTATAACGGACCTGGTGGACAGTGTCAGCAGACTGCTAAACTAGTATAAAGAAAGAAAAAAAAACACCACAGGTATACAATGTAGATGGATGGATAGTATAGTATTACTTATACTTATGGACGACAAGTGCACTGACAACACAGAGGTAGGTACAGCCGTGGCCTACCGTACTGCTGCTTAGTGCTTATATATATGATATACTGTATAACGGACCTGGTGGACAGTGTCAGCAGACTGCTAAACTAGTATAAAGAAAAAAAAAAAAACACCACAGGTATACAATGTAGATGGATGGATAGTATAGTATTACTTATACTTATGGACGACAAGTGCACTGACGACACAGAAGTAGGTACAGCCGTGGCCTACCGTACTGCTGCTTAGTGCTTATATATATGATATACTGTAAAACGGACCTGGTGGACAGTGTCAGCAGTCTGCTAAACTAGTATGAAGAAAGAAAAAAAAAACACCACAGGTATACAATGTAGATGGATGGATAGTATAGTATTACTTATACTTATGGACGACAAGTGCACTGACGACACAGAGGTAGGTACAGCCATGGCCTACCGTACTGCTGCTTAGTGCTTATATATATGATATACTGTATAACGGACCTGGTGGACAGTGTCAGCAGACTGCTAAACTAGTATGAAGAAAGAAAAAAAAAACACCACAGGTATACAATGTAGATGGATGGATAGTAGAACTTATACTTATGGACGACGAGTGACGAGTCGACACAGAGGTAGGTACAGCCGTGGCCTACCGTACTGCTGCTTAGTGCTTATATATATGATATACTGTATAACGGACCTGGTGGACAGTGTCAGCAGACTGCTAAACTAGTATAAAGAAAGAAAAAAAAAACACCACAGGTATACAATGTAGATGGATGGATAGTATAGTATTACTTATACTTATGGACGACAAGTGCACTGACAACACAGAGGTAGGTACAGCCGTGGCCTACCGTACTGCTGCTTAGTGCTTATATATATGATATACTGTATAACGGACCTGGTGGACAGTGTCAGCAGACTGCTAAACTAGTATGAAGAAAGAAAAAAAAACACCACTGGTATACAATGTAGATGGATGGATAGTATTACTTATACTTATGGACGACGAGTGACGAGTCGACACAGAGGTAGGTACAGCCGTGGCCTACCGTACTGCTGCTTAGTGCTTATATATATGATATACTGTATAACGGACCTGGTGGACAGTGTCAGCAGACTTCTAAACTAGTATGAAGAAAGAAAAAAAAAACACCACAGGTATACAATGTAGATGGATGGATAGTATTACTTATACTTATGGACGACGAGTGACGAGTCGACACAGAGGTAGGTACAGCCGTGGCCTACCGTACTGCTGCTTAGTGCTTATATATATGATATACTGTATAACGGACCTGGTGGACAGTGTCAGCAGACTGCTAAACTAGTATGAAGAAAGAAAAAAAAAACACCACAGGTATACAATGTAGATGGATGGATAGTATTACTTATACTTATGGACGACGAGTGACGAGTCGACACAGAGGTAGGTACAGCCGTGGCCTACCGTACTGCTGCTTAGTGCTTATATATATGATAAACTGTATAACGGACCTGGTGGACAGTGTCAGCAGACTGCTAAACTAGTATAAAGAAAGAAAAAAAAAACACCACAGGTATACAATGTAGATGGATGGATAGTATAGTATTACTTATACTTATGGACGACAAGTGCACTGACGACACAGAAGTAGGTACAGCCATGGCCTACTGTACTGCTGCTTAGTGCTTATATATATGATATACTGTATAACGGACCTGGTGGACAGTGTCAGCAGACTGCTAAACTAGTATGAAGAAAGAAAAAAAAAACACCACAGGTATACAATGTAGATGGATGGATAGTATAGTATTACTTATACTTATGGACGACAAGTGCACTGACGACACAGAGGTAGGTACAGCCATGGCCTACCGTACTGCTGCTTAGTGCTTATATATATGATATACTGTATAACGGACCTGGTGGACAGTGTCAGCAGACTGCTAAACTAGTATGAAGAAAGAAAAAAAAAAACACCACAGGTATACAATGTAGATGGATGGATAGTAGAACTTATACTTATGGACGACGAGTGACGAGTCGACACAGAGGTAGGTACAGCCGTGGCCTACCGTACTGCTGCTTAGTGCTTATATATATGATATACTGTATAACGGACCTGGTGGACAGTGTCAGCAGACTGCTAAACTAGTATAAAGAAAGAAAAAAAAAACACCACAGGTATACAATGTAGATGGATGGATAGTATAGTATTACTTATACTTATGGACGACAAGTGCACTGACAACACAGAGGTAGGTACAGCCGTGGCCTACCGTACTGCTGCTTAGTGCTTATATATATGATATACTGTATAACGGACCTGGTGGACAGTGTCAGCAGACTGCTAAACTAGTATGAAGAAAGAAAAAAAAACACCACTGGTATACAATGTAGATGGATGGATAGTATTACTTATACTTATGGACGACGAGTGACGAGTCGACACAGAGGTAGGTACAGCCGTGGCCTACCGTACTGCTGCTTAGTGCTTATATATATGATATACTGTATAACGGACCTGGTGGACAGTGTCAGCAGACTTCTAAACTAGTATGAAGAAAGAAAAAAAAAACACCACAGGTATACAATGTAGATGGATGGATAGTATTACTTATACTTATGGACGACGAGTGACGAGTCGACACAGAGGTAGGTACAGCCGTGGCCTACCGTACTGCTGCTTAGTGCTTATATATATGATATACTGTATAACGGACCTGGTGGACAGTGTCAGCAGACTGCTAAACTAGTATGAAGAAAGAAAAAAAAAACACCACAGGTATACAATGTAGATGGATGGATAGTATTACTTATACTTATGGACGACGAGTGACGAGTCGACACAGAGGTAGGTACAGCCGTGGCCTACCGTACTGCTGCTTAGTGCTTATATATATGATAAACTGTATAACGGACCTGGTGGACAGTGTCAGCAGACTGCTAAACTAGTATAAAGAAAGAAAAAAAAAACACCACAGGTATACAATGTAGATGGATGGATAGTATAGTATTACTTATACTTATGGACGACAAGTGCACTGACGACACAGAAGTAGGTACAGCCATGGCCTACTGTACTGCTGCTTAGTGCTTATATATATGATATACTGTATAACGGACCTGGTGGACAGTGTCAGCAGACTGCTAAACTAGTATGAAGAAAGAAAAAAAAAACACCACAGGTATACAATGTAGATGGATGGATAGTATAGTATTACTTATACTTATGGACGACAAGTGCACTGACGACACAGAGGTAGGTACAGCCATGGCCTACCGTACTGCTGCTTAGTGCTTATATATATGATATACTGTATAACGGACCTGGTGGACAGTGTCAGCAGACTGCTAAACTAGTATGAAGAAAGAAAAAAAAAAACACCACAGGTATACAATGTAGATGGATGGATAGTAGAACTTATACTTATGGACGACGAGTGACGAGTCGACACAGAGGTAGGTACAGCCGTGGCCTACCGTACTGCTGCTTAGTGCTTATATATATGATATACTGTATAACGGACCTGGTGGACAGTGTCAGCAGACTGCTAAACTAGTATAAAGAAAGAAAAAAAAAACACCACAGGTATACAATGTAGATGGATGGATAGTATAGTATTACTTATACTTATGGACGACAAGTGCACTGACAACACAGAGGTAGGTACAGCCGTGGCCTACCGTACTGCTGCTTAGTGCTTATATATATGATATACTGTATAACGGACCTGGTGGACAGTGTCAGCAGACTGCTAAACTAGTATGAAGAAAGAAAAAAAAACACCACTGGTATACAATGTAGATGGATGGATAGTATTACTTATACTTATGGACGACGAGTGACGAGTCGACACAGAGGTAGGTACAGCCGTGGCCTACCGTACTGCTGCTTAGTGCTTATATATATGATATACTGTATAACAGACCTGGTGGACAGTGTCAGCAGACTTCTAAACTAGTATGAAGAAAGAAAAAAAAAACACCACAGGTATACAATGTAGATGGATGGATAGTATTACTTATACTTATGGACGACGAGTGACGAGTCGACACAGAGGTAGGTACAGCCGTGGCCTACCGTACTGCTGCTTAGTGCTTATATATATGATATACTGTATAACGGACCTGGTGGACAGTGTCAGCAGACTGCTAAACTAGTATGAAGAAAGAAAAAAAAAACACCACAGGTATACAATGTAGATGGATGGATAGTATTACTTATACTTATGGACGACGAGTGACGAGTCGACACAGAGGTAGGTACAGCCGTGGCCTACCGTACTGCTGCTTAGTGCTTATATATATGATAAACTGTATAACGGACCTGGTGGACAGTGTCAGCAGACTGCTAAACTAGTATAAAGAAAGAAAAAAAAAACACCACAGGTATACAATGTAGATGGATGGATAGTATAGTATTACTTATACTTATGGACGACAAGTGCACTGACGACACAGAAGTAGGTACAGCCGTGGCCTACTGTACTGCTGCTTAGTGCTTATATATATGATATACTGTATAACGGACCTGGTGGACAGTGTCAGCAGACTGCTAAACTAGTATGTAGAAAGAAAAAAACAACAACACAGGTATACAATGTAGATGGATGGATAGTATAGTATTACTTATACTTATGGACGACAAGTGCACTGACGACACAGAGGTAGGTACAGCCGTGGCCTACCGTACTGCTGCTTAGTGCTTATATATATGATATACTGTATAACGGACCTGGTGGACAGTGTCAGCAGACTGCTAAACTAGTATAAAGAAAGAAAAAAAAAACACCACAGGTATACAATGTAGATGGATGGATAGTATAGTATTACTTATACTTATGGACGACAAGTGCACTGACAACACAGAGGTAGGTACAGCCGTGGCCTACCGTACTGCTGCTTAGTGCTTATATATATGATATACTGTATAACGGACCTGGTGGACAGTGTCAGCAGACTGCTAAACTAGTATGAAGAAAGAAAAAAAAACACCACTGGTATACAATGTAGATGGATGGATAGTATTACTTATACTTATGGACGACGAGTGACGAGTCGACACAGAGGTAGGTACAGCCGTGGCCTACCGTACTGCTGCTTAGTGCTTATATATATGATATACTGTATAACGGACCTGGTGGACAGTGTCAGCAGACTTCTAAACTAGTATGAAGAAAGAAAAAAAAAACACCACAGGTATACAATGTAGATGGATGGATAGTATTACTTATACTTATGGACGACGAGTGACGAGTCGACACAGAGGCAGGTACAGCCGTGGCCTACCGTACTGCTGCTTAGTGCTTATATATATGATATACTGTATAACGGACCTGGTGGACAGTGTCAGCAGACTGCTAAACTAGTATGAAGAAAGAAAAAAAAAACACCACAGGTATACAATGTAGATGGATGGATAGTATTACTTATACTTATGGACGACGAGTGACGAGTCGACACAGAGGTAGGTACAGCCGTGGCCTACCGTACTGCTGCTTAGTGCTTATATATATGATAAACTGTATAACGGACCTGGTGGACAGTGTCAGCAGACTGCTAAACTAGTATAAAGAAAGAAAAAAAAAACACCACAGGTATACAATGTAGATGGATGGATAGTATAGTATTACTTATACTTATGGACGACAAGTGCACTGACGACACAGAAGTAGGTACAGCCGTGGCCTACTGTACTGCTGCTTAGTGATTATATATATGATATACTGTATAACGGACCTGGTGGACAGTGTCAGCAGACTGCTAAACTAGTATGTAGAAAGAAAAAAACAACAACACAGGTATACAATGTAGATGGATGGATAGTATAGTATTACTTATACTTATGGACGACAAGTGCACTGACGACACAGAGGTAGGTACAGCCGTGGCCTACGTACTGCTGCTTAGTGCTTATATATATATATGATATACTGTATAACGGACCTGGTGGACAGTGTCAGCAGACTGCTAAACTAGTAAGAAGAAAGAAAAAAAAACACCACAGGTATACAATGTAGATGGATGGATAGTATAGTATTACTTATACTTATGGACGACAAGTGCACTGACAACACAGAGGTAGGTACAGCCGTGGCCTACCTTACTGCTGCTTAGTGCTTATATATATGATATACTGTATAACGGACCTGGTGATCAGTGTCAGCAGACTGCTAAACTAGTATGAAGAAAGAAAAAAAAAAACACCACAGGTATACAATGTAGATGGATGGATAATATAGTATTACTTATACTTATGGACGACAAGTGCACTGACGACACAGAGGTAGGTACAGCCGTGGCCTACCGTACTGCTGCTTAGTGCTTATATATATGATATACTGTATAACGGACCTGGTGGACAGTGTCAGCAGACTGCTAAACTAGTATGAAGAAAAAAAAAAAAAAAACACCACAGGTATACAATGTAGATGGATGGATAGTATAGTATTACTTTTACTTTTGGACGACAAGTGCACTGACGACACAGAGATAGGTACAGCCGTGGCCTACCGTACTGCTGCTTAGTGCTTATATATATGATATACTGTATAACGGACCTGGTGGACAGTGTCAGCAGACTGCTAAACTAGTATGAAGAAAGAAAAAAAAAACACCACAGGTATACAATGTAGATGGATGGATAGTATTACTTATACTTATGGACGACGAGTGACGAGTCGACACAGAGGTAGGTACAGCCGTGGCCTACCGTACTGCTGCTTAGTGCTTATATATATGATATACTGTATAACGGACCTGGTGGACAGTGTCAGCAGACTGCTAAACTAGTATAAAGAAAGAAAAAAAAAACACCACAGGTATACAATGTAGATGGATGGATAGTATAGTATTACTTATACTTATGGACGACAAGTGCACTGACGACACAGAAGTAGGTACAGCCGTGGCCTACCGTACTGCTGCTTAGTGCTTATATATATGATATACTGTATAACGGACCTGGTGGACAGTGTCAGCAGACTGCTAAACTAGTATGTAGAAAGAAAAAAAAAACACCACAGGTATACAATGTAGATGGATGGATAGTATAGTATTACTTATACTTATGGACGACAAGTGCACTGACGACACAGAGGTAGGTACAGCCGTGGCCTACGTACTGCTGCTTAGTGCTTATATATATATATGATATACTGTATAACGGACCTGGTGGACAGTGTCAGCAGACTGCTAATCTAGTATGAAGAAAAAAAAAAAAAAAACACCACAGGTATACAATGTAGATGGATGGATAGTATAGTATTACTTATACTTATGGACGACAAGTGCACTGACGACACAGAGGTAGGTACAGCCGTGGCCTACCGTACTGCTGCTTAGTGCTTATATATATGATATACTGTATAACGGACCTGGTGGACAGTGTCAGCAGACTGCTAAACTAGTATGAAGAAAGAAAAAAAAACACCACAGGTATACAATGTAGATGGATGGATAGTATTACTTATACTTATGGACGACGAGTGACGAGTCGACACAGAGGTAGGTACAGCCGTGGCCTACCGTACTGCTGCTTAGTGCTTATATATATGATATACTGTATAACGGACCTGGTGGACAGTGTCAGCAGACTGCTAAACTAGTATGAAGAAAGAAAAAAAAAACACCACAGGTATACAATGTAGATGGATGGATAGTATAGTATTACTTACACTTATGGACGAGAAGTGCACTGACGACACAGAGGTAGGTACAGCCGTGGCCTACCATACTGCTGCTTAGTGCTTATATATATGATATACTGTATATCGGACCTGGTGGACAGTGTCAGCAGACTGCTAAACTAGTATGAAGAAAGAAAAAAAAAACACCACTGGTATACAATGTAGATGGATGGATAGTATTACTTACACTTATGGACGACGAGTGACGAGTTGACACAGAGGTAGGTACAGCCGTGGCCTACCGTACTGCTGCTTAGTGCTTATATATATGATATACTGTATAACGGACCTGGTGGACAGTGTCAGCAGACTGCTAAACTAGTATGAAGAAAGAAAAAAAAAACACCACAGGTATACAATGTAGATGGATGGATAGTATAGTATTACTTATACTTATGGACGACAAGTGCACTGACGACACAGAGGTAGGTACAGCTGTGGCCTACCGTACTGCTGCTTAGTGCTTATATATATGATATACTGTATAACGGACCTGGTGGACAGTGTCAGCAGACTGCTAAACTAGTATGAAGAAAGAAAAAAAAACACCACAGGTATACAATGTAGATGGATGGATAGTATAGTATTACTTTTACTTTTGGACGACAAGTGCACTGACGACACAGAGATAGGTACAGCCGTGGCCTACCGTACTGCTGCTTAGTGCTTATATATATGATATACTGTATAACGGACCTGGTGGACAGTGTCAGCAGACTGCTAAACTAGTATAAAGAAAGAAAAAAAAAACACCACAGGTATACAATATAGATGGATGGATAGTATAGTATTACTTATACTTATGGACGACAAGTGCACTGACGACACAGAAGTAGGTACAGCCGTGGCCTACCGTACTGCTGCTTAGTGCTTATATATATGATATACTGTATAACGGACCTGGTGGACAGTGTCAGCAGACTGCTAAACTAGTATGAAGAAAGAAAAAAAAAACACCACAGGTATACAATGTAGATGGATGGATAGTATTACTTATACTTATGGACGACGAGTGACGAGTTGACACAGAGGTAGGTACAGCCGTGGCCTACCGTACTGCTGATTAGTACATATATATATGATATACTGTATAACGGAACTATTGACAGTGTCAGCAGACTGCTAAACTAGTATGAAGAAAGAAAAAAAAACACCACAGGTATACAATGTAGATGGATGGATAGTATAGTATTACTTACACTTATTGACGAGAAATGCACTGACGACACAGAGGTAGGTACAGCCGTGGCCTACGTACTGCTGCTTAGTGCTTATATATATATGATATACTGTATAACGGACCTGGTGGACAGTGTCAGCAGACTGCTAAACTAGTATGAAGAAAGAAAAAAAAAACACCACAGGTATACAATGTAGATGGATGGATAGTATAGTATTACTTATACTTATGGACGACAAGTGCACTGACGACACAGAGGTAGGTACAGCCGTGGCCTACCGTACTGCTGCTTAGTGCTTATATATATGATATACTGTATAACGGACCTGGTGGACTGTGTCAGCAGACTTCTAAACTAGTATGAAGAAAGAAAAAAAAAACACCACAGGTATACAATGTAGATGGATGGATAGTATAGTATTACTTATACTTATGGACGACAAGTGCACTGACGACACAGAGGTAGGTACAGCCGTGGCCTACCGTACTGCTGCTTAGTGCTTATATATATGATATACTGTATAACGGACCTGGTGGACATTGTCAGCAGACTACTAAACTAGTATGAAGAAAGAAAAAAAAAACACCACAGGTATACAATGTAGATGGATGGATAGTATTACTTATACTTATGGACGACGAGTGACGAGTCGACACAGAGGTAGGTACAGCCGTGGCCTACCGTACTGCTGCTTAGTGCTTATATATATATGATATACTGTATAACGGACCTGGTGGACAGTGTCAGCAGACTTCTAAACTAGTATGAAGAAAGAAAAAAAAAAACACCACAGGTATACTATGTAGATGGATGGATAGTATAGTATTACTTATACTTATGGACGACAAGTGCACTGACGACACAGAGGTAGGTACAGCCGTGGCCTACCGTACTGCTGCTTAGTGCTTATATATATGATATACTGTATAACGGACCTGGTGGACAGTGTCAGCAGACTTCTAAACTAGTATGAAGAAAGAAAAAAAAACACCACAGGTATACAATGTAGATGGATGGATAGTATTACTTATACTTATTGATGACGAGTGACGAGTCGACACAGAGGTACGTACAGCTATGGCCTACCGTACTGCTGCTTAGTGCTTAATTATATATATAATATACTGTATAACGGACCTGGTGGACACTGTCAGCAGACTGCAGCTAAACAATCTAGCATGAAGAAAGAAAATAAAAAACACCACAGTGTTTTTCAGGTAGACAAACGTATACTGGACTGGTGGTCACTGTCAGCAAAACTGTGCACTCTACTCCTGCTATAACTGCTCCCCTGTCCCCACAATCAGACTGTGTGAGCAGTGCACTCAGCACAGATATATAATGCAGCAGTGCAGCACACTGAGTGAGCACAGATATGGTGGAGCGTTTTCTTTCAGGCAGAGAAACAACGGATTAAACTCAAAACCCTGCACTGTACTCCCTAACAGCTGCTCCCCGTCCCCAATCCTCCCCACAATTATAACTAACTAAGTTCGAATATAAAATACAACGGACTCGGAGAGGACGCCAGCCACGTCCTTTCTCTATCAATCTCAATGCACGTGTGAAAATGGCGGCGACGCGTGGCTCCTTATATAGAATCCGAGTCTCGCGAGAATCCGACAGCGGGATGATGACGTTCGGGCGCGCTCGGGTGAACCAAGCAAGGCGGGAGGATCCGAGTCGCTCGGACCCGTGTAAAAAAAAGGTGAAGTTCGGGCGGGTTCGGATTCCGAGGAACCGAACCCGCTCATCACTAACACATAGATGAATAAACAGTGGCACTTTGGGATTACATTATACATATGTGTATATATACATATATATATATATATATATATATATATAAACGTGGTAAATAATCAGCGGAACTCAGGGTCTATTCAGTGATCAAAACGATGTATTAAAAGAATTACTGCATTGTCCAACGTTTTGGGACTGGCACTTCCCTTTGTCAAGGTGAGTAACAATGAAATGAAACAAAAACATATAAAAAAATATTTAAAAATACATAAATATATATATATATATATATATATATATATATATAGCAGTTGGATGAAGGCGGCACTCTGCAGTCTGTCAGTTGAGTTTAAAACATTTGTCCTTTATTCAGGGTCCTACGTTTCGAGGAATAACTCCCCATCGTCAGAAACAAGCAGATACACCACAACATAAAAACATGACATTTACCTTAAAAACATGACGTGTGTTAATAAAAATGCCTCTCACCTGTCATCGCCGCCTTTTGGCGCCCACAAGCACTCCGATTCGGCCGTCGCACGTAACTGATGTCATCAGGCAGCGGATGACCGGCAACTGGAAGCCCCACATTTTGTTTACCACTGCTAGGCAACACATGTTCCCATCCATATGATACAGGCATATCCTATAATATGTTTACATGATATTACAATGTTGTTTTAATGATGTTTATGTATGTGTTCATTTTCTAGGACAAAGCGCTGCTTAGCAATGGTAAACAATTTTTTTTGGACCTCCAATCGCCAGCTAGTCGCTGCCCGATGACGTCAAACACAGGTGTCCACCGGAGCACTTGTGGGCGCCAATCGGCAGTTGCAGACAGGAACTGGTGTGCCGAGCACAGCGTTAGCAGAGCAAGGCACCTTGCCCGCAGCATGGTGAGCAAAGCGAGCCATGCAAGGGGACGCAGTACACTAATTGGGGTTCCAAATCATGTTACGGAAAAATTACACCAAAAACAGTTCAAAAATCCATGTCCACGGGAAGGACACCTCAGGAATCTTCTTGAGACGACAGCTGAAAGAAACCTTGATAGGAGTCCAGATTCCCATTGCTGTGTGAGTTGGGGTACGACATATAGGATCACCCTCAGATTTTAAATCTCACGTAGGAAAAGATAAAGATACCTTTACGGGTTTTGCTCACTCCTTAACAGCGTGAGTGGGGGTACGCAGAAAAAGTTTAAAATCAACAATCCCATTTAGGAAAGTAAAAATATTATTACATAGTTATCTCCCATGCGCCAAAGGAAGCTATTGACTCTATCTTGTTCGACATATATACTATTTATTTTGGAATAGGGGTGTTATCCAATTGAGTCAAGAGTTTCCATATTTGTGGTGTTTACAAAAATATCTCTTTTCCCATATCGTTTCAACAAGCCATTCTTGTTCCTCTGGGTGATTCATTCTTTTGTAAAGAGTGTTTACTGACCTCACTATGTTCCTTCTCTGATGAGAAAAAAGAAAAGGAAAAAGAATAAAGGATGATCCTTTAGCTCTTCTGAAAGGGCGCATTATGTTACGTGTGCTTCTTCTGTTTGGCCATGTTCTCCTGTAGTATGTTTCTCTGCCACTAGGGGTCATCAAGACTCCTATGACTGACTGTAGTATTATTCGTACCTGAAGTGCTGCCTTCCTGACTCTGGCCCTCATTCCGAGTCGTTCGCTCGTTCTTTTTCATCGCATCGCAGTGAAAATCCGCTTAGTACGCATACGCAATGTTCGCACTGCGACTGCGCCAAGTAATTTTGCTAAGAAGATAGGATTTTTACTCACGGCTTTTTCTTCGCTCCGGCGATCGTAGTGTGATTGACAGGAAATGGGTGTTACTGGGCGGAAACACGGCGTTTTATGGGCGTGAGGATGGAAACGCTACCGTTTCCGGAAAAAACGCAGGAGTGGCCGGAGAAACGGGGGAGTGTCTGAGCGAACGTTGGGTGTGTTTATGACGTCAAACCAGGAACGACAAGCACTGAACTGATCGCACAGGCAGAGTAAGTGTGGAGCAACTCTAAAACTGCTAAGTAGTTTGTGATCGCAATATTGCGAATACTTCGGTCGCAATTTTAAGATGCTAAGATACACTCCCAGTAGTCGGTGGCTTAGCGTGTGTAACTCTGCTAAATTCGCCTTGCGACCGATCAACTCGGAATGAGGGCCTCTGTGTGTTGTCAGGTATTGGTTAATCTCCTATATATTAGCCTTGTGACTCGGTGCCTGGCTTTCTAACGCTGGGCGGAGTCACAGGCACAGATCTGGGTGGCTGGATGCAGGGCAGGAACAGTCCCCTCCCCATCTCCGCCCATCGCCGCCCAGTCCCCTCCCCATCTCCGTCCACTCCCCTCTCTCCCTCCTCCCCATACACTCCCCTCTCTCCCTCCTCCAGTCCCTGCATCTTGTTGACAGTGCAGCCGGGGACTGTAAACGGCGCTCTCACAGTGTGGAGGAAAATTGTGGATGACCGCTGACAGCCGCACCCGCGGCACACACATCATCCAACACCTCCATTTGCCGCACACGGGCCTCACCACCCACAGAATCCACCCGCCCACGGCACACAACCGGCGGCAACCCGCACCCTCCCACCCGCGGCATCCATCACATCCACCCCACCCGTGGCACTCCTGCCCCCTCCCCCACCCGTGGCTCTCCCGCCCCATCCCCCACCTGCGGCACACACCCCTCCCCCACCCACGGCACTCCCACCCCCTCCCCCACCCACGGCACAGACCCCTACCCCACCTGTGGCACTTCCGCCCCTCCCCCACCTGTAACACCAACAACCCACAAAACCCCATGCCCCTCCCCCACCTGCACCACCCCCGTACCGCCCCTACCCCTATACCAATCTTTCCCCCCGCTCCACCGCTCCACCCCACCCACCCCTCCCCCACCCGCAGCACCCCCACACCTCCCCCATACCTACCTCTACCTACCCACCCCTGCACCCTCCACCCCACCCACAGCATCCACCACATCTGCACCCCCGACCCCTCCCAAACCCACGGCTCCCACAGCACCCACAACATTCGTACACCACCTGCGGCACACACCCCTCCCCCACCCACGGCACTCCCGCCCCTCCCCCACCCGTGACACCCACTACCTGCACCCCCCCCCGGCCCACCCCCAAAACCCCCGCACCACCCCCATACCCACCTCTCTCCCCCACAACCCACCACCCTACCTGCGGCATCCACCACATATGCCCCCCACCCATGGCACACGCCCCTCCCCCACCCAAACACCCACAGCAGCCACAGCATCCTCCACATCCACCCCCCTCCTGCAGCACACGTCCCTCCCCCACCCGTGGCACTCCTGCCCCCTCCCCCACCCATAGCACCCACACCCTCAGCAACCCCACCCCTCCCTCACCTGCTGCACTCCCTCCCCCAACCGCAGCACCCCCACCCCTTCCCCACCCATGGCACCCACAGCACCCACCACATCCATCCCTCACTCGCGAGACATGCCCCCTCCCCCACCCGTAGCACCTACAACCCACAACCCCCCCACCCGCGGCACCCCTGCACCTGCCTCTCCCCCATCCCCCTGCTCCTACACCCACGCACCCTCCTTCCACCTGCGGCACCCCCACATCACCCTTAAACCCACTTCTCACCCCTGCACACTCCAACCCACCCATAAATACTACATTAATACAAAGTATTGAAGAAAAACTGAGGCCCCTTGGGTGACCATAGAAACAGGGGAAACGTTGATTATTCGTATTGGCGTGATATACAGGCCACCAGGTCAGGAAGAGGAACTTGACAAGAACCTATTGCAGGACATAATTAAAATGGCATTAAAAGGAGAGGTAATAATCATGGGAGACTTTAATCTTCCTGATGTTAACTGGGAGGTGTCTGTTGCTAGTTCCACTAGAAGTAGGAACATTTTAAGTTCCCTTCAGGGAGCATCCCTCCACCAATTGGTGAGGGAGCCCACTCGGAAAGACGCAATATTAGACTTAATACTTACAAATGGAGACAGATTATCGGACGTAAAAGTGGGTTAAAACCTGGGATCCAGTGATCATCAAGCAGTATGGTTCAGCATTAAGACAGAGACAGACTCGTCCCATACAAAAATAAAGGTGTTGGATTTTAGGAAGGCTGATTTTGTAGGGATGGGAAAATGTGTAAGCGATTCTTTGGAAGAGAGGAGGAACTTGGAAACAGTGCAGGAGAGGTGGAAAACATTAAAATGTGCAATATTGAAGGCAACAGACCTTTGTATCAAAACTGTTAGGAAAAACACAAGGAAAAGGAAGCCAGTGTGGTTTGCAAAAGAAGTAGCAAATATTGTGAGAGCAAAAAAGATGGTTTTAGGAAATATAAGCAGACACAAAATAATGAAGACAAAAAGATATATCTTGTTAGACAGAAGGAGACAAAGAAGGTAATCAGATGTGCATAGGCACAAGCTGAGGAGAAAATGGCCCAGTCAGTGGGTAAAGGAGGCAAAACTTTTTTTAGGTATATAAGCGAAAAGAGAAAATCAAAAGGCGGTATTATAAAACTAAAGACGGACACTGGGAGTCTTGTTGAAGGAGACAATTTAATAGCAGATCATCTTAATGATTATTTTTGCTCAGTATTTACTACTGAAAGAGAGGGGAAGGGGCCACAGTTAAGTTGCAGGGATATTCAGGAAAATGAAACAAGTACATTTACAGAGGAGAAGGTCCTAACAGAACTCTCAAAGCTGAAAGTGGACAAATATATGGGGCCAGATGGGATACATCCAAGGATATTAAAAGAACTTAAAGAGGTGCTGGTAGCACCATTGACAGAATTATTCAACCAGTCATTAGCTACAGGAGAAATTCCAGGGGACTGGAAAAGAGCAAACGTAGTCCAACTGCACAAAAGTGGAAGCAAGGAAGAGACAAACCACTACAGACCAGTGAGTCTTACATCAGTAGTAGGGAAATTGATGGAAACACTCTTAAAAGAAAGAGTTGTAGATTATCTCAAATCTGGCAATTTAATGGATCCCAAACAGCATGGATTCACTGGGGGGAGATCATGTCAAACAAATCTTAATTACTTTTTTGATTGTGTGACTAAAGTGATGGATAAAGGTGGAGCCATGGATATAGCTTATCTAGACTTTAGTAAGGCTTTTGACATAGTTCCACATCGCAGACTGCTAAATAAACTTGAAAGTTTGGGATTGGATATTAGGATTATTGAATGGATAAGATCTTGGTTGAAGGATAGAAAACAGAGAGTTGTGGTAAATGGAGTGCATTCACAGGAGGGAAATGTTACCAGTGGAGTACCCCAGGGATCTGTACTTGGACCAGTGCTTTTTAATATCTTTATTGGTGACATTGCAAATGGCATTAAAGGGAAAGTATGCCTTTTTGCAGATGACACAAAGGTATGCAACAGGGTAGACACACCAGGTGGGGTAAAACAAATGATTGTGGATCTAGGTAGACTAGAGGAATGGTCAAGAGTCTGGCAATTACAGTTTAATGCCAAAAAATGCAAAATCATGCACTTGGGTCTCAAAAATCCTAAAGCTAAATACAGTATTAATGGCACTATACTGGAAACTACTGAGGAGGAAAGGGATCTAGGAGTCACTATTTCAGATGACTTAAAAGCAGGTAAGCAATGTAACAAGGCAATGAGGAAGGCTAGTCAGATGCTTGGCTGCATTGGGAGAGCAATCAGCAGCAGAAAGAATGAAGTAATAATGCCACTGTATAGGTCATTGGTACGGCCTCATCTAGAATACTGTATTCAATTCTGGAGGCCATATCTTCAAAAGGATATTAATACATTAGAAACTGTACAAAGGAGGGCAACTAAAATGGTGCATGGCCTACATCACAAAACATACCCAGAAAGACTAAGAAACCTCAATATGTATAGTTTAGAGCAGAGAAGGGAAAGGGGGGACATGATAGAAACTTTCAAATATATGAAGGGTTTTAACAAAGTCCAGGAGGGAAACATTCTCCAAATGAAGAGAAGCAATAGGACACGAGGACATGCACTGAGACTGGAGGGGGGGAGGCTCAGGGGAAATTTGCGGAAAAATTATTTCACAGAAAGGATAGTGGACAAGTGGAATAGCCTCCCATCAGAGGTGGTAGAGGCTAAGACAGTAGAGCAATGTAAACATGCATGGGATATACATAAGGATATCCTTACAAAGAAATAAGGGTCAAATAAGGTTAGTGATAAAAAAAATATTAAAAAAAATAAGGGGCAGACTAGATGGGCCAAGTGGTTCTTATCTGCCGACAAATTCTATGTTTCTATGTTTCTATGTTACCCTCCCCCACCCGTGGCACCCACAGCATCCACCACATCTGCATCAGATGCCCCTCCCCCTCCCGCTGCACCCCCACACCTCCCCCACCCCATACACACCGCTCCCCCCACTATACCCCCGCATGCTCCATCCCACCCAGCCCTCCGACACCTGCGCCACCCACAACCTGCACCATACCTGTGCCCCACCCATGACACGGCAGCATCTACATACCCTATCCATGCTATCCAACACCTCCCCCACCCACAGCACTTCTGAAACCCATTACCTAAGCTCACCCCCCTGCACCGCCAAACGCACCCCTCTACATCCCCCCTCCCACACACACATCACCTCCAGACCCCCTTCCTTTATCCACAGCCCCCCCCGCACCCACCCCTCCCCCACCAACAGCATCTGCACTCCCCCTTCACACCTACCCCTCCCCCACCCACAGCACCTCTGCACCCTTTCCGCCATTGGTGCCACTGTACCCACCCCTCCACCACCTGCAACACCTCTGGACCCCATCCCGCACCCACCCCACCACCACATGTAGCACCTTGGACACCATCCGCATCCATTACAAGTGATTCCCTGAATCGGGGTGATCAGCGGCATGGATAGGCACCTCCACCTCACTGCACCCACCCCCTTTCCAAACCCTCCCCACACACACTGAACTTCTGTGAGTATAGTTGCTACCAATGGACATTGGATTAATAAGAAACACTAATGCTGTTGCCATTATGTGTCTAAGCGACACTGCTACCTGTGGCCATTGTGTATAAGTGGCGCTGCTACCTGTGGCCACTGTGTGTATAAACGCCACTGCTACCTGTGGCCATTTTGTGTATAAGTGACACTGCTACCAGTGGCCATTGTGTGTATAAGCGGCTCTGTTACCTATGGGAATTGTGTGTAGAAGTGACGCTGCTACCGGTGGTTATTGTGTGTATAAGCACCACTGCTACCTGTGGGCACTGTGTGTATAAGTGGCTCTGCTACCTGTGGGCACGGTGTGTGTATAAGCGCCTCTGCTACCTGTGGGCATTGTGTGTGTATAAGCGGCTCTGCTACATGTGGGCACTGTGTGTCTAAGCGCCTCTGCTACATGTGGGCACTGTGTGTGTATAAGCGGCTCTGCTACCTGTGGGTACTGTGTGTATAAGCGGCTCTGCTACTTGTGGGCACTGTGTGTGTATAAGCGGCTCTGCTACCTGTGGGTATTGTGTGTATAAGCGCCTCTGCTACCTGTTGGTATTCTGTGTATAAGCTGGGCTGCTACCTGCCCACTGTGTGGATACGCAGCTCCATTACCTGTTGCCACTGTGTGTACAAGCGGCTCTGCTACCTGTGGGTATTGTGTGTATAAGCTGGGCTGCTACCTCTGCCCACTGTGTGGATACGCGGATCCATTACCTGTGGCCACTGTGTGTATAAGCTACGCTGCTACCTGTGTTCATTGTGTGTATACGCGGCTCCATTACCTATGGCCACTGTGTGTATAAGCTGCGCTGCATACACTAGCAGTATATACTACACTATGTTATTCATTGTGCCCTGCGGCCACTCTTCACGCCCTCACAAAGGCCTATGCCTCCTTGACAATCGCACGCCCTTCCCCCTTGCAATATTTACCAACTAACATACATTTTTTTGCAGGTAATACTCTTTATCCTCTCCCTACCACCCTGCCTCTCCCTATCCTTTACCCATCGCACAGCGTTTCTGTACATCCCCCTGTCCCCTACTCCTCTCTATCTTTTCTCAACCGGACCCCATTTCTGTATGCCCTCTAAACTGCCCTGCATTTCTGCATCTGTACTCTACCGGCCTGCGTATGTTCAAAGGCGTGCAGGGGTTAACAGAGCGTAGCCACAAACGACGGTGTGAAGAGTGCCCGCAGGGCGCGATGAATTGCCTAGTTAATCAATAATTACCAATTTGGAAAACACATGACCACTCCTTATTTGGTCTGCTGGGGTTCAAAACTTAGTGCTGATCACTGATGTTTTCTGGTCTTAGAGGAAGAGATTGTTGTTTCTGTCTGCTGTCTGTTTTCTGGACTCCTCTATCCTGCCATATTCAGTACTGCAGCAAGGAAGTGAGTCTCATACCAGCTCCGTGTCTCTGTGCCCGGACCCTGTCATTATTTATTATCTTATTCTGGACTTTATTTTTTAACCACCATTCATTACCTTCCATTATCTTCCATTCATCCTAGTTCATTTGTAATTTCATATCCAAGTGCATTCTGTTCCTTGCTGCCCAGTCTCTTCAGTTACCTTTGGTAATATCTTGTTTGCAAATCATCATGCTACATCTGTGACTATGGTACCTTCCTTGTCTTTTTTAATCTGTAGCACTAATTATCTGCACCACAAATTTATCTGCATTTCCTGCTACATGTCTTCTCCCAAAATAAACTTCTCCTTTTATCCACTGCAATCAGCTGGTCTTGATTTTGCTGCACTCCTGGGGAAAATCATAACACATGATTCACTGTTGCTTGCCGACACTGGTTTCTGCCAGTTCTGAATTGATGGCACTTCTGGACATCTTTCGATTTCAAAGGGAAGGAAGCATGATGTGTTTTTCATCTGATGCACTAAGTTTCCTTAGCAAATCACGGCCTCTATTGTTCTCAACGTTTGCCATTTATTTGTGCTTCTTCAAAAGAGCTTGAACTCCCAGTCTTCTTTGAAATAAATGGGTGGGTTATTTTATTTCTGTGCAGGGTAAATACTGACTGCTTTATTTTTACACTGCAAATTAGATTGCAGATTGAACACACCCCATCCAAATCTAACTCTCTCTGCAATGTTAAATCTGCCTCCCCTGCAGTGCACATGGTTTTGCCCAATTGCTAACTAAATTCCTGCTGCAATCAACTTGGAATTACCCCCATGGTGTATGACCTGTGACATGAAATTGTATTCCACAACCTCACCTTTGTAGCAGAGCTTGGCTGTTCCTCACCCAGTTTTAAAGCACCTACACAACTGTAGGTTACCATCCCAAAATGTATCACTGAAGTGACTGAAGCCCCTCCCACCCAGCGGCCGCCTCTGCCTGTCAATCAGGCAGAGACGATCACTAGGCAACGACAGCCATTGGCTGTCAGCCATGCACCGGTGCATACGCAGTTCTGACCTGCTCGCTGCGCTGCGAAGAACTGCAGCAAGCGATAAGGTCAGAATGACCCCCATGGTCAGTATATAGAAATAAATGGCTGACAATAAAGTAATATAACAAAAGAAGCAGTAAAGCAATGCATATAAAACACATCCTAAGAATAGAGTCACATTTATGGATCTGGGACTCCAGGTCGACAACAAAAAGGTTGACACACCTTAGGTTGACGCCAATTGGTCGACACACCTTATGTCAACAGGGACAAAAGGTCGACAGGAACAAGGTCGACATGGAAAAAGGTCGACATGAGTTTTTTATGGGGGGGGGTTTGTGTCGTTTTCTTCGTAGAGTGACCGGGAACCCCAATTAGTGCAACGCGTCCCCTCGCATGGCTCGCTTCGCTTGCCATGCTTCAGGCATGGTGCCTTCGCTCCACTTCCGCTTCGCTTGCACAGATTACCGTTCCAATCGTAGTCCACGTGGATCGTTAAATATGAAAAGGTTCCAAAAAAGAAAAAAATTGTCAAAAACTCATGTCAACCTTTTTCCATGTGTCGAATACTGTGACAGAGGCAACCTGCTGAAGGCCTAACAGTTATATATATGTACTACGGGATAGTACGTATATTATGCACATTATCAAAATCACAATACATTCACTAGTATAGTATAAAAGCATAAGAGAATCCATTTTGTTTCTAGCAGATTCATTTGTATTTCATTTGAACTTTATACACAGAAAGAAAGTACAATAACAATTTTCTTGGCAGTATTAATTCCACCTACGCACATCCGAAAAGCTCATAGTGTCCAGCTTAATTCCTAATATGGACACAGTTGAAGATAACGAGTATCTTTGAGTATTCTTGATCTTTGTCCTAATATTGCATAACACTATTGCATAACACTATATTCCAGATGTATGAAATCATATGGGAGGGGTATAGGAATGGGGCGTAACTGTGTATTATATAAAACTCATTGTTGTTACGTGTATGGGTTGTTAAAAGGATTTGACCCAGGCTGAGTGGATGTTACCTCTCACCTGTATATGGGCGTGGCCTTTTTAATAAATAATTATTGATTTTTATAAATTTATTTTCAATTCATTATTTTACCTAACAACAAACAGCAACAAGATGGTTAATTTAATTAACCGTAGGAATTTAACAATTTGGGGGCTATGTCCTTGGAACTATAGATCTCGATCTCTTCATCAAATTCTCAAAGGGGTGTGCCAGTCAGCCAGCAGCTGAGGATGGAAGGAATGTCCCAAGTCATTACAGCACTGGTAAGTATAGAATACCATGGTATGTGCTATATTCCAGTACATGCTGTTTCTATACCTGCCAGCTGTCTGTGTGATTGTATTTTTTTTATATAATATGAGAATTAGGAGTGGAGAGATTGACTAAGCTAGTAAAATAACTCAGGGACCTGTTTGTTGTTGCTTGTTTGTAAAATCAATACCAAAGTTGTGTTCAAGTCGGTTGAAGGACCAAGTAGCGAGGTAAAGTAACTCGGTAATGATGATTGACAGATGCTGTTGCATGTAAATAAGAATACCAAAATTAATTCAAAGTTTGTATTTGGGCAGAGAAATAGTGACCTGGGTTTTTCACTCTATGAATGATTGCGTGAATAAGTGCTGTGGACCATCTTCACGAGGTCTGAATGTGTTCCAATCTGAATTTACAGTATCACGTGCCCTCGTTAACGCTGTAAGTGACAAATAAGATAAGAGCCAAATAAAGTAAAAAGCACATAGACCACCTCCCCTTTTTAGTCAGCTACACGTGTGTAAGAAGGGTACATGAAATAAATAGAGTGAACAACCCAAGGTTATAGGGATTATATGTAATTGAGTGTAATTATATATTGCAATACTGAGCTGCTAAGAGCTGCTGATTGTTTTAACCATAGATGGATTCTGGTAAATAGCAGAATCTACAGACTAAAATCCCAAATATATTCTGAGTCTGTTTATTAACATTTTTTTGTGCACAAAAGAATGGAGCAACTCTAAAGAGGTGTTGTTTTAACCATAACCTAAGCCTGTTTGCTAACATTGTAGTTTGTGATAAGAGGGTCTACTGCAGTTTCCCAGTTGACAGACGTGTCGCGTGTGTGAGAAATTGCAGGGATTGCGAATTTTTCAGCGTATGGGAAGGGCAGGGAGGATTAACCCTAAGTGTGCATATCATGTATGAAAGAAATATTCCATAGAAGCACCAATTTTGTATAGTACTGTGACAAAGGGTACAGTCTATATTTTGCATTTCAATCATGCTATATAATATTGGCCTGATCAACCAATACTAAGCGTATTTTGAAATCGGCAAAACTGTTGAAATCTGCAAGATATTGAAGTTTGCAAACTGTATTATTATTAGTTAAAGTATGGAAGCCCAACTTATGAAGCCCAACTTATGAAACTAAGCACAGATTCAGTACAGCATGATAAGAAAATGAAATACTGTACATCAGGATTGAAATAAAAACTATGGTACCAAAAGAACACTCCCCTTGCGCTGGCGAAACTGTATTTAAAGTTTTGTGTTTTATGGTGTCTTGTGTGTGGGACATAATGGGCGGTGTTTGTTCAGTTAAGTATATTCTCAGATCTGTGTCTAATAGAAACCTTCTGTCTGTGACTGACATGGTTACAAGTTTTGAAATAAGGTTTATATATATATATATATATATGTGTGAACTGAGGAAACAAAACAGTTGATGTCCGTGTTCAAATGGCTTTTGGCAGATCTGTAGTTAAAAATATGTGTTTATCTAATGTTACTATCTAACTATGAAGTGAAATTTCCATATGGTATTGTTTAATACGTAAATATTCTTTAATGCAATATATTGTGAGAAGGTCTGCCAGCAAATTAATGGCTGGATGCCGTGTGTTGTATTGCAATATAAAGAAAGAAAAATAGGGAAAAAAAAAGCCTTCAGTTTCCAACGCTGTGTAGCACGGAGAGCTAGGGGGCTGTAACAGCCCAGAAACGTGCCCCCCTTTCCAGCAGCAGTGTAAGCTATGACGTAGTAAAGAAAAAAAAGTGTTCAGTGAGCTTTGATTTTTTTTGTTCATCTAATAAGATGGATCATAATAAGCATAAGTCAGTGGTTTCCAATTTTTTTTTTAATCATGGCGCCCTAGAATATCAGAATTTTTTTTCACGGCACCCCTAGGAAAAAAAATTATTATTGAGAAATGTAAAAATAAATATTACATTAAGTAGATGGCGTTTATATGTCATCCTTAGGGTCAGTTGTGTGGTGAGGGACAAGATTTGCTTCTGTTTGACCACATATTTTATGACTGGCAGCCACCAGCACTGGATAATTTGAATTGGTCCTGAACCACCAACCCAGGGCACCCCTGCAAGTGTCCGAGGCACCCCAGGGAGCTACGGCACACAGTTTGGGAACCTCTGGCATAAGCAATACTCTAAATATATTTTGTGGAAGACAATGATCTGCAATTTTAAATGTTTGTTATACAAACAATCTACTCTAGTTTTAATATAAGAACTAATATCTTAACCAGATAATCTGTAGAGAATGCTGCCAATTTCTTTCTACAGCATAACTGTAATCAGAAAAAAAAAGAAAAAAAATCCCAGCAACAGATGGGGGCTAGAGATGTCAGCGCTAACAGCGTTAAAGCTAACAGATCTGCATCAGGCAGACAGTCAAGAAGACAACGCCCTATTGCGACACACATTCTGTAATGTATATGCTGTAAATCAAAGATTGCGACAAGCAATTAATCACTACGATTACAGTATTAACATACGTTTAGACAATTCTTCAAAGTTATTTGGAAGATACTTAATATGTAAATTACAGTGTAAAATATACTACATCACGGATTAGGTATTTCTAAAGATTCCAGGAAGTTTAAAGTAGAGACAGATTCAGTTGAATGCATAATGTGTATATATATATATATATATATATATGTATATACATTTATATATATATATGTATGTATCACTTACCCTGTGTTTCTATGAATGGGAGCGGTGTTAAGTAAGTGAGTTTTCAGTGAATCCGTGTATGTGGCAAGGCATTCCATAGAATGGATGCAGTCCAAGGAAAGTTTGCTTGGAAGCAAATAATGAGTGTGCATGAGAGACGTAGATTTTGTGTGGACTGGCCAGTCTGAAAGATATTTTGAGATAAGCAAAGAAATGTACAGTATGTTGATGTAGTATGATTACTAAATGTAATGTTGATGGAATAAATCACACTGTATTGAACTACATTATGCTAAAGATTTATATACAATCTTTCTTTTTTTCTTGCAAAATTAACCTACATTCTTTTTTACCTACAGATGGTGTAACCAGTAAATTATTTGAATTGTTGGTGTCAGATACTAAACAGTTGTGTTTTCTTGCAGAACAGGACACAAGGTGTCGCAAGACAAAAGTCAACGGTGTGCTGACATAGTTAACTACCTAGGTCATTATTTGGCGCTAGGCCAAAGATAGTTAAAACCCTTAGAGGGTGGAGCCTCGGTATACATTTATTGATAGATATATATGTATGACCAGATGATAAATCTCTAGATACAGTAATTTTTTTTTGTAAATGCTATGTGCATACATTCAAGTTCATAACCAAAGAGATTATAGAAGGTAATACAATATTACACTTTATCATGAATAAGACATTATGGATACACAGTCAGAGCCAAACCATCAACTTATGTATAAGCAAGAACAAAAGAAAAAAAAACATATGTTTAATACTGAGGTTAAGCAGTAGATTGTATATGATGTGTACCTTTTACCTCTGACAGTATACAACTTAGATATAAAATAGCAATAGTGTAGCTTGCACTGGCACCCAGATTTAAAGATGTATCCCTTCATTCAATAGGGGATATATGAACCAACAGGGAAATTGTAACAAATGATTTGTTCCATGAAAAATGTGTTTATTATGACACATAAATTCACTGACATACTACATACATAAAGTGCATGGGTGAATTTGGACCAGTTAAAGTGACCGTGCAATAAATGTAAATCTCTCACCATAAAATGGGATTGCGGTGGGCTAGCTTAAAGAAGCAACATGGGTCCGAGGCTGAAAATAGCCTAGGCACCACCGCAGATGGTTTATTCAGCGTATCAGTCCTTTTATTTGCATCACTGATCCTCGTCACCCGATTCCCCCGTCCAAGAACCTATCCTGGTAGTGTTTCATCTGGTGGCACAGCGATGCCCAGCTCAGAGTGTTTCCTGCTGATGTCTGATTCACAGGAGCCACCACAACTTAGATACAGCTGCATACTTGTATTCCTCACCCCCAAAAGTGGGGAGTGTGAATGAGTAAGACAATTATAATGATTTTACACATCATAATTACATCGCATTTTACATTGCATTTAAAGAAAAAGAAAAAACTGACAGTAACAGGAGAATAATTTATCGAGCATCCTTAGGGGATAATGGTATAGTGAATTAGTGAATTAGTATTATTAATAATAAAGTGTTGCTGCCAATTTTAATTAAGGGGAAATGTCATGAGTTATGCAAATCTAAGGGTAACTAGCACGAAATAGATTCACAAGCTTTCTATGGTGGGATGAAGTTTAATGGAGAAGTGTACATTGGCCCTCATTCCGAGTCGTTCGCTCGGTAATTTTCTTCGCATCGCAGCGTTTTTCTGCTTAGTACGCATGCGCAATGTTCGCACTGCGACTGCGCCAAGTAATTTTGCTATGAAGATAGTTTTTTTACTCACAGCTTTTTCTTCGCTCCGGCGAACGTAATGTGATTGACAGGAAATGGGTGTTACTGGGCGGAAACACAGCGTTTTATGGGCGTGTGGATGAAAACGCTACCGTTTCCGGAAAAAACGCAGGAGTGGCTGGAGAAACGGAGGAGTGTCTGGGCGAACGCTGGGTGTGTTTGTGACGTCAAACCAGGAACGACAAGCACTGAACTGATCGCAGATGCCGAGTAAGTCTGAAGCTACTCTGAAACTGCTAAGTAGTTTGTAATCGCAATATTGCGAATACATCGTTCGCAATTTTAAGAAGCTAAGATACACTCCCAGTAGGCGGCGGCTTAGCGTGTGTAACTCTGCTAAAATCGCCTTGCGAGCGAACAACTCGGAATGAGGGCCCTTGTGTTTTGGCATGTTTACTGCAGATGTTTGGGTTGATTAAAAACAAAATTGTTTTAATACAACATAGTTTAATGCTAAAAAGGAACTATGGGATGTGTAACAGGTGTTAAGGGGTTATATGAGAAATGATTAAACAAGGCCAGATGTGTGATCTATTGTTTCACTGATAGAAAGAGTTTATAGGAGTTTGAAAAATATTTTGTGTTTAATATGTGTAATGTTGAGAATAAAAAGTCATAATTTGATAAGGAAGGTTTAAAGAATTAAGCATTATTAATCTACAAAAGAGACTGGAAAGGCAGAATTTGAATCATGGCATGGTCCAATCGTTGGTTCAATAGTGGTAGAATTACACCTAAGCCTCTGCTTAGTCTCTCTTCTATATAATTTTTTGTTATTCTTTTTGGAATCCAGCAAAGATATATTATCCAGAGACTGATTCAAAACTACAAAATGATTTGACGGTTCAAATGTGTCACACAAATTATTTAAACAGTTACAAGAATATCAAAAGCTGCAAGAACCTTGGAAAGATATTTAACCAACACGAAAACGCACAGTCCAGCACAGTACAAATCACTAAGAGAGTGAAGATGGTGTTATGGTGAGAAGTTGCTTATGTTTCGGTTCCATTACAGATCGCATAGGATGGTCCTGGGCAAGTACCGCTGACTACTGATACAGCCGTTGCAAAGGCTGCAGAAGAAGGACACCTAGATCCATGAGCTTGCAATGAAATGAAAAGGTCAGAGACCAGAGCTTAAAGGAACCTAACACTAAAAACAATTGTATGGAGATACAGAGACTGTCACTAATGTTACTACCACTGAGTTGTATTTGAATGAACCCTTCAATCAAGATAGAGATGATTATGATCATTGATAATAGACTGTGCTTATAAGCTAATATCCTACAGAACTTTTAACATTTCTGAAAGTATACGGGAGCGACGTTATTTATAACAGCATTAGGACTTAATTTATTTATTTTTCTTTGAAGAGAGAGCGAGGAAACGTGTGGTGTAGGTATGAGTACTCATCCATTATTGTGGATGGGAATTATTTCAGTAAGACCCTTCCTTCCTATTTTCTTTTTAAAGCAGGAAATCCAGAGAGATTTATGACCGTGTAACGAAAACACTTTGAAAAACGTGGTTGTGAGTATTATACTCCACTGGAAGAGAGATGTATAGATTAATGTATGGATAATTTAAATAATTTAGGATATTATTCTGAGGAGTATCCAGTCCAGCAATACCATTAATTGTTGGAAAGATTTTTAGTACTGCAGCTATATATATATTGTATTGCTAATCATTATTTAAGATTATTATAATTGTTAGATATGTATACATAAATACTAGCATTGTATAGTAGCAGACCAACGTTCTTTATGTAAGTTACATTTGATGTGATTACCAAAACTTTATAGAGTCGTGATAATAGTGAAACACAGTACATGTGTATAGATACAACAGTATCTCAAGAAAGAACCACTGGTGATAATATCAGCTACACATATCGGGTGTATTTCAGTTAATGGAAATAAAATAGGTCAATAATACAGGGAAAAAAAAATTAACTTATGAAGATAGGAAAGATTGATTGAAGGGAATATGAAAGAATTGTTACAATTTACTAACCTAATGTTTCTAGATGTGCTAGATATAATGAGTTAGGTATATAAATTACACATGATGTTAGGTATATAAATTACACATGAAGTTACACATGATGTTCATTAAAGTTTATGATTTAATAAATGTATTTTACCAGGAGTAGATTCAAAGGTTAAAAGAAAATATCATACATAACGGGAATGTTAGTTGTCACTATGTCCTTAGGATATGATATATAATTGGTTACCTATTAATTCTAAAGATGTTTGTTATTTAAGAAGATTGATTTAGCAATTTTATACAAAAACACATAATAACTTGAGAAAAGTTTTCTTGCAGGATGAACTATTCCTAAGAAGAGTAATTGACTCAGTAATCAGGAAACATGTTCCTGCCACCAGAGCATCAATAAAACCTCAAATTGGTAAAAGGTGGCTAATAAGTTCTCCTATGGCTAATGAAGTCGTATGATTAATCAACTGGGAGTTGATGTTTTATTTCATTTAAATTATTGATAACATGATTGAACTTTATGATAGGATATTCCAGAACTGTGAACATTTGTGATGATTCCAGGACATTGGACATGAACTATTACGATACCATATTGTTCTACATTCTTTAATACCACAAATTGGAGGATATTGTTGATTTCCGGAAACAGCACATTGAGCTCATTGTTGTGCTTATTTGACCAAAGACATTACGGATCCTGATACGTGTATTGCCAAATATATAAAGGAGGCCCATGAAATAAAAGAAGAACTTTAACCAAGGCATTATGATATGGACTGGAAAAGATAAATGTTTAAATCCTAGTATTCAATTTTCAAGATTAGGAAAATGTTTTTTTTTAAGTATATTGTATGTGATTGTATGTGATGATGTATTCTGTGATGAGGGTTATTCTTTGGTGACCCCGATGTGATTATAGCCATTCATCTGATGTTCACTGCCTACAGGTGCGGCCTATGTTGTATTTAGAAGGCTACTGTCAAACGCAGAATAGCAATACTACATGAAATGATTATTAGCGAACTATACGTTCCCAGAAATTCTCCTGAGATGACAGGGCACATGGATAATGTCCCTGATCAAAGGGTGGAGCTGTCGAATACTGTGACAGAGGCAACCTGCTGAAGGCCTAACAGTTATATATATGTACTACGGGATAGTACGTATATTATGCACATTATCAAAATCACAATACATTCACTAGTATAGTATAAAAGCATAAGAGAATCCATTTTGTTTCTAGCAGATTCATTTGTATTTCGTTTGAACTTTATACACAGAAAGAAAGTACAATAACAATTTTCTTGGCAGTATTAATTCCACCTACGCACATCCGAAAAGCTCATAGTGTCCAGCTTAATTCCTAACATGGACACAGTTGAAGATCACGAGTATCTTTGAGTATTCTTGATCTTTGTCCTAATATTGCATAACACTAATGCATTACACTGTATTCCAGATGTATGAAATCATATGGGAGGGGTATAAGAATGGGGCGTAACTGTGTATTATATAAAACTCATTGTTGTTACGTGTATCGGTTGTTAAAAGGATTTGACCCAGGCTGAGAGGATGTTACCTCTCACCTGTATACGGGCGTGGCCTTTTTAATAAATAATTATTGATTTTTATAAATTTATTTTCAATTCATTCTTTTACCTAACAACAAACAGCAACAAGATGGTTAATTTAATTAACCGTAGGAATTTAACAAATGTTGACCTTGTTCCTGTCGACCTTTTGTCCATGTCGACATTTTGTCCATGTCGACCTAAGGTGTGTCTACCAATTGGTGTCGACCTATGGTGTATCAACCTATTTGTTGTTGACCTGGAGTCCGGATACCACATTTATACATAAATCAAAGCAATGAATGTATCTTATGCTCAACAGCAATATCTAATGATAGCTATGCCAGTACATCAGCAATGATAGTCCACTTTGCAAAATACAGTATATCATAAGCTTCAACTACAGTAGTATAACAGCTGATTAATCACAATGTGAATAATACAGTAATTGGTATAACATTCAGTCTAATGCATGATCACAGATAATTCCAAAGATTTAATCAAATGTATTAGGATTTGTAAACACAAGGATATATTAGCATGAATAGCTGCCCAATGATGCTGGGAGTGCTCAGTGCTCTTTATTAGTAATTATCTGACATGCCTCCTTCTAACAAATGGGGGTATATTTACTGAAAGTCTATTTTGGTTGATGCTGATCAATTTTTTTATTTTTATTGATTTTTTTGTGTTTCAGGGTTTAAATCACACATTTAATAACAATTGATTTTCAACATCTTTTTAAAAAAATAGGACAAAAATCATCTTTTAATAAATCTGGTATTTAGGAGTATATTTACTAAAAATTGATCTGGGTCAATTTTTGGACAATGTTTGATGTTTCATTGATGTTTAGTTAATTTTGTATTTCAGGGTATAAATTCCACATTTATTAACATGCTTAATTATCAAAACTGCAACTTAAGCAGAATAAGTTCCAGTGGTCCATGTTTCACTGTTAAAATCTATGGTTTCTTCAAAAAGTAAGTCGCTTAAAAGATCAGCCTATCACTTCCGGTTCCGGCCTCATGCTGCAAACAGCGTAGTAGCTGAGCTCCCGGGACCTGCCCGACAATTTACCCCATTACAAGGCTCTCTGCAGCCTCTTTAGACTCGGGCCACCAACGTTCCCCTCTTCCTGCACATAGAGTACCCTCCGGCTCCTTTCTCAGCGGCTGGCGCGTTCCGGACCTCACCTCTGCTGATGAGCCGTGTCCACCGGTGCCTCTCTCCTCCTGCACTTGGAGTGCCCTCTGGCTCCATTCTCAGCGGCTGGCATGCTCCGGACCTTACCTCTGCTGATGAGCCATGTCCGCCGGCGGCTCTCTCCTCCTGCACTCGGAGCGCCCTCCGGCTCTGTTCTCAGCGGCTGACGTGCTCCAGACCACATTTCTGCTAGTAAGCTCTGTCCACCGGCGCCTACCTACACATCTACCGTGCTGCCTCCTAGAGCTCTCATCTACCTGTAAACAGCATTCTCTGACTCCACTCCCCACAGCTGCCACGCTATATCTCGGAGCTCCCCTCTGCCTTTTAACATTTTTTTTTCCAGCTCTACTCTCCAGGATCACACTCCTTGACAGTGCTTCCCTCTGCAGCCTGCTGGTGATCTATAATAGTGCCTGCGGCTCTCCTGGCACATATCCTGTTGCCTCTACCGTTGCTCAGGGTAACCACTGCTGTATTCTCCAGCGCATGAAGAAATTCCTGGTGCCGTCCACTTCTAATAAATCACAGTCTACCCGGCAAGAGAAACGCAGGGCTGATTCTAATATGGCCCCAGGCTCGACCACTCTGCTTGCTTCTCCTGCTCCTGCGCATAAGAAGACTGCCTGCGACCAAGACCGCTCCAATAATCCTCAGGTGTGTCGTTCCCCAGACTCTCCCATAACTTACTTATACATGGTAGATGCAATAAAGCACACTATGGGCCCTTTATTAACACAAGCAGTGTCTGATATTTCTGCACAGCTCCAGCAATTATCTCATAGGGTCAATACCACTGAATCTCACGTGGGTGAGCTGGCCCATGATGTGTCTGATGTACAGCACGATGTGGTTAGATTGCAAAAGGAAAATTATCAACTTTGGAACAAGTTGGACAATATAGAAAACACGTCCAGGAGAAATAATGTAAGAATTGTAGGTCTCCCCGAATCTGTCAAGGGTCCTGACCTGGAATCATTTGTACGATCCACTTTGCTGTCTCTTCTACATATTATAAAGGGATGCAAAGACATGGTTATTGAAAGAGTGCATAGGATTGCCCCCCCACCCCCTCGCTCTGATGATGCTCGCCCTAGGGTTGTCATCTTTAGATGTCTCAACTACCTTCACAAGCTGGCTATTTGGAATGCTATTCGGAGCCAACGCCCTCTTATGTGGAACAAAGTGAAGATTTTGTTGTTTCAAAATTTCTCAGCAGAATTAACCTGTGCTAGAAAAGCTTTGGCTCCTGTTTGTGCTCACCTGGCCCGAGAAAAGTAAAAATTTGCATTACTCTATCCGGCTAGGCTTCGTATTTATGTGGATGACAAGTTTTATGACTTCCAGAACCCCTCTGATGCAGATGCATTTCTCCGCGATGTGGATATGGCCTCGAATGCTGACATTTCTGACCCTGTCCCCTCTCAGATCTGATAGACACCATGAATACCCCTCCTTGAATCTCACTGAGCCTTCCTGAGCTTTCACCATCCTTTTCCAGTCCTGTTATATATTTTGCAATCTCCTAATGTTTTGCATTGTTATCCTGTACTCTATTGTTATTCCTCTAGGCTCACATAGTAACATATTTTCCCGTCTGCTGTTTCCTTGTGTAGCAGTATTGAATACTGCTATGATTTATGCTTTGTAGGAACAATTCCCCCTTTTTTTTGCCTTTTTTTTTCTTTTTCCTCTCTCCTCACTCTCATGGGACACTAGCTGGTGTTTTCGTCTCTAACCACTTTTCTTTATGTCTTCATCTTCTTAAGCTACACTTGACGAATATATCTATATTGCGTGTTGTTTCTCTCACAGGCTCCCATCTATGACTTCTATTTCTTATGCTATGCCGCATATCGGTGGATACCCCGTTTCCTCCCTGACAGTACCGTTCAGTCCCTGGGACACCCATCTTCTTTTTTATTTACATCTGACTGTTCATGTGTGATTACCTGAAGTCTCTATGCAATGCATACATGGATTACTTTGGATCCCTTGTTGGATCGTTTCTCTTTGTTGTTCTATTGTTATTTGTTGTCTGTCATTTTCTTCTTCTGCTTTCTTTACTGACACCTTCTGACACCATGTTTTTTTTTTTTTCTATACATTTTTAGAGAGTTACCCCCGGCGCACTGAGGCAATGCTAACTATTGAAATTGGCGAGCTGCTAATGTTTGTAGGTGATCTATCCTACTAGGTAAATTGCAGAGTATGTGGAACACAGCGCTCAGCCCCTGATATCTGACCGTAAAGAGTGACAGTGTTAACTGTGTATATGCAGCCTTAATTTTAATATGTTGCAGATGGTAACCATATGTTTCATCAATTTGTGTCAAACAGGTAAACCACAAATCAAGGTACCAAATAAACTTTTAATGAGCAGTCACAGTGCTCCTCCCAGACAACTTGTTAATGCTTTAAGTTATCCTTTAACAATTAAAGGTTAATTCTGTCCATGCAAATGGTGTGTATTGTTCCCATATAAAATCCCTTTACAAGTCTCTGATCACTACTATAGTCCAGCAAAATTAATGCACATAAATGATCCAGTTAACAAAGTATAGGTTCAAATGCTGATCGCAAAAAATGTACTTTAAAGGTGGTATTTCGCCCTGAATAGAGCAGTCCTTGGTACTGCTAAACGCAGCAGAAATTTAAGTTTAAATAGACAATGCAAGTGTGTGGTGGGGGATATATGTTCTGGGGGTGCGGCGTCCCGTGACCCTCAGGTACATTATCTGGGAGGAGCACTGTGACTCCTCATTAAAAGTTTAATTGGTACCTTGATTTGTGGTTTACCTGTTTGACACAAATTGACGAAACATATGGTTCCCATCTGCAACATATTAAAATTAAGACTGCATATATACAGTTAACACTGACACTCTTTACGGTCAGATATCAGGGGCTGAGCGCTGTGTTCCACATACTCTGCTTTTTCTATACATGGCTGCATGATTTTCTAGCGACGCTTTTCTCTCAAAATATTGACTATGTCTGTTTCCCACCTTAGAATTGGCTCATTGAACGTGGGGGGAATTAATTCACCTACTAAAAGACGTGAAATGCTTTTGTACTTGACTAAACAAAAATTAGACGTGGCCTACTTACAAGAGACCCATCTTACTTATGTAGAATCTAAAAAATTGTCTATGATGGGTTGGTCGTTGGTAGCGGCAGCACCGTTCACTTCCAAGAAGAGAGGTGTGGTGATTTTAGCCAGGAAATCCATGCTCTACATGTATCACACTCATTCCCTGATCCTAGTGGCCGATTTCTCATTGTACATATTGTTTTAGGTTCCCTACAATTTTGTTTATGTAAAGTTTATGCACCAAATGGTTACCAGAAATCTTTTTTTCAGTACTTTAATAGCAAAACTTAGCTCTTCCATGCATGAAGGCTTGATTATTGGGGGTGATTTCAACTTAGTCTCATCACTATTTCTAAACCGGTTCAATCCTTCCAGAAAATCTTCCCCTCTTCCCAAATTTGGAGTTCCTCATTTTGCAGCTAGTCTGCAAACTTCAGATGTTTGGAGAGCATTTAACCCAAAAGAAAAGGAATACACTTGTCTCTCGGCAGCCCACAATACTTTATCGAGAATTAATTATTTTTTCCTTTCGCACTCACTTTTCCCTGATGTTTTAGACACATCTATTGAAACTATCATAATTTCAGACCACACTCTTCTCTGGTTTGATCTTAACCTATCTAAAGATACTACATATCCCAGACATTGGAAGTTTCCTTCCCATCTCACTCGCTCCCAAAAATTTTGTGATAAACTTAAGGAAGCATGGAGGGATTACTCTGAGAACAATGTTTCCAAGGCAACCTCAGACCCCCTCTTTTGGCAAACGGCCAAGGCGGTTTTACGAGGAATGATTATTTCATATTACTCAATTAACCAAAAAGTCTTTAGCCTCTACATATTTATCCCTCTAAACTGCATTAACGTCTGCCTTCCAGGACTTTAAAAAGAACCCCTCCCCAGTTTATAAGATTTTATATCAGCAAGCCAAGACACACTTTGACGAACACCTTAATAATTTAGGTAACCACCACTTATTCCATGTCAACTTCAGATATCACAAATATGGTAATAAAACTGGCAGACTGTTGACTAATTTGCTCAATGGAACTAGGGCTCCTATGTTGATTCACCCCTTGACCATTGTGGAAGTTCTCACTACCAACAATAATCAACAAATTTCAGAAGTTATGCATTCCTTTTACAGCTCCCTTTATTCATTCCCTTCTACAATACCACTTTTGGACACTGTCACTGATAACTTTGCTACACCGACCCCTTCTTGGATATACTCATCCCTCCCGCAAGTCCCGCATTCGGCCATACTCTCCCTGACCGCTCCTATTACTCTTATCGAAGTCACAAATACTATTCAATATTTAAAACCTGCCACAGCTCCCGGCACAGATGGATACTCTGGGGAATTCTACAAATTGCTTGCTCCTGAGATAGCGAATATTTTAGTTTCATTCTATAACCACATTCTCTCTGTTAAGTCTGTCCCATTATATTTTAATTCTGCTCTCATTAAACTTCTCCCTAAACCAGATAGAGATCTCTCTAACCCAGGTTCCTATCGACCCATCTCCCTTTTAAATCTAGAATACAAAATCCTTACAAAAATTCTTGCTGATAGGCTCAAGCATATACTCCCCCTAATAATACACCCAGATCAAACCAGGTTTATAACAGGTCGTCATTCGGCAGTTAATGTTCGTAGGGTCTTCTCAGCTATCCAACACCTTGCAAATACCAAATCTTGTGATGCTAACATTATCCTGGCCTTGGATGCTGAGAAGGCCTTCGACATGGTTCTCTGGCAACACTTAAATGACACATTATTGAAATGTGGATTTCCCTCTTCCTTTATATCTATAATCGATTCACTATATACAGGTTCCACCTCTCAAATTTCTTGTAATGGTCTCCTTTCATCACCCTTTCGTATTGCTCAAGGTACGAGACAAGGTTGTCCCCTCTCCCCCTTTTGTTTGCTTTAGCGATCGAACCTCTCACAGTTGCCATTCATGCCTCCCCGATTATCTCTGGTGTGCAGATAGGCCCGTTAGAATTGAAAATATGAATGTTTGCTGATGATATGCTTTTATTTCTTTCACATCCAACAACCTCTGTCCCCAATGTTTTAAATCTCATTTCTGCCTTCGGTAAGGTTGCAGGTCTCAAGATAAATATATCCAAATCTGAGGTTCTCCCTATTTCTGGTCCCCATGAACTGATTCATTCTATCCCTTCTCTGTCTAGGTTTCAAAATGCAGGTGACAGCCTTAAATATCTAGGTATACATATCTCCCTCTCTGACTCTCTGACCTACAAAATCAACTATACATCGGCTCTAACCAAAATATCTACTCTTCTTACAATTTGGCAAGACCTCCCTCTTTCTATGCTAGGCAAAATAGCAATCATTAAAAGTATAATCTTCCCCAAACTATTTCACCTTATCCAAATGTTACCTCTTTCTCTGACTCCCTCTGACTTCGTTTCTTTTGATCGATTGATCGCCAAATTTATTTGGAAACAAAAACGAGCTAGAATATCACTCTCAAAACTTCAAGCTTTAAGGCAAAATGAAGGTTTAAAACTTCTAAATATACGTTTATACTCCTTATCTTTTTTATACCGTTATATTAGTGATTGGCTGTTGCACACCTCCTCATACACTGACATACAGTTGGATAGTGCTCTCTTTCACCCATACTCTGCAAGTGCTCTTCTACACTCGCAACGATCAGATATCCCCCCTAGTATACTTAATCATGTTATCTTTAAAGATACTTACAAGGCATGGCTCTCCATCAACAGAAAATTAAACAGGGATTTTCGTGCATCTCCATATATAGCCATATGGGGAAATCCGAACTTCCCACCATCTTTGTCAAATCCCCTCTTTTTTTGCTGGAAGGATAAAGGCCTATCTCTCATATCCAAAGTCTTTGATCCAGGTGGTGCTGTGCTTCCATTTTCTATACTTCAGACTATTTATGACATACCCAGTAACCAATTCTTTATGTACTTACAGACTCGTCATTTTGCACTTTCTATAAGACCTATTGCTCTTGTATCTAGAGCTCTGGATTTTCTGGTATCTTTGCTTCACTTACAAACCCGTACACCTTACAAAACCTCTCACTTATATTCTAAACTCCTTCCTGACCCTGCCATTACATCTCAACTCACGGTTTATAACTCCTGGCATCAAGATATTCCTTTGTTGACCTCTCCCACTGATATTTTTAGTAATTTTACCTGGGCTATTAACTGTATCCAATTGGCATACTTACAGGAAGCCCACCATAGAACCATCCATAGGGCATATATTTCTCCTGCTCAGAGAAGCCATATGGTTCCTGACAAAACAGGAGCTTGTCCGAAATGCACTCTCCAGCCAGCTAAACTTATACACTGTTTTTGGTCCTGTGGTAAAATTAAGAACTTCTGGCATAAAGTTACTGGATTCATTAACAAAATGTTTCAAATACACGTAATCCCTGATGTCATAGCTTGCTTGTTTGCTAATTTCTCCAACTGGGATCTCAGCCCTCATAGATCAGAATGTCACCCACTCCTCACCGTAATAGCTACAGTTGCACGGAAGGTTATTTTGTTACATTGGATTTCTAAATCAAGTCTGACTCTCTCTAAATTTCTTCAGAAATTACTTCAATTGCTTTATTTTGATAGGAAATCTTTATTTCCTCACCCTGAATTGGGCTTTTCTAAATTCTTTACTAAATGGAATCCATATATTAATTCATTATCTCCTTTGGATAAAGAAGCAGTTATGAATATTTTCAAAGGCACTGCATGGTTCCTGCGTAATGCTGCTACCTAAACACCTATTGTATACTATTTCTGATTATAGTCTTATGGTACTACATCACCTTTGAAACTGTATTATTCTTCTTCTCACATTCAAGGCCTAGTTCGAGTAGAACAATAACGTATATACTTTTTTGGGATCGCATTTTATGTATCTCTTCTACACGCAAATTTCTTATATATATATTTATACTTTATTTTTTATTTTTTGCATTAGAAAATCAATCCCTTCCTTCTCTTCTCTGGTGTCACCCTTTTTTCTTCCTTTCTTTGGTCTATTCCTTTCCCTTTATTTTCCGCTTATGTCTAGATGTATATTAGCCAGATGGGCTTCTTTCTTTCTCACCCCACTTCCCTTTTCCTACTATCTATCTTGTACTATTCTGTCTTTTAATATGGCAATTTACTATTACCCTTTCTTTTTCTATATACCTTAAGTATGGTGTTTACACCTTAATATTTTCTACACGATGTTGTTGTTTCTTTCCCTCTTTCCCAACTAATGCGACCTATATTATGGATATACTGTACATTCCACTTTGACTTCTCCGTTATTTTCCTGGTTGCAGTTGCTCTGTTACCTTTGTTTAATCCTGACTTATTTCAATATATCTTCCTCGATATTACTATGCTATACAGCATTATTGTATAACTAATGTGTACTTGTGGCTTTATGTTACACCGTACTATGTTATTTCCAATTTAAAACCAATAAAATTGTTTTGGAAAAAAAAAAAAGATCAGCCTATCAGTGTTTATAGTAAATGCTAAAGTGGCATTCAATATGTGGCACCCCACTAAGAGTACTATCAGTTTCTATATATTTTTTTAAAGTAATAGTGTATAAAGTGTCTTGTACTGCATGCCTCATTTACATTGGTGACAGTGGACAGTGTCAGCACTTTGAGGTACCTGGCAGCAGTGGAGGATCATGGAAGAGAAGGCGGTAAAAGGGGCTGCACTAACCAATAGTGGCAGTGAACTATGGAGTGTCAGGGATCAGCATTCAGTGATGTCTCACATATCGGCGCACTGGTGTGCAGGCCTCCGGAGGTCACGGCCCCAGTCTGCGGCCGTATGAGCATCCTGTCTGCGGAGCGCAGTACCCACTAATGTGGTGAACCCCTGAAGGCCATTCTGCGGGTGCCGTCATGACACTTGCAGTCAGCTGACCGGAGAGCATCCAATCCTGCACTGTGATTGCTCACATGATCCAAGTATCCAATGACTGCTGACCAGGGGGTATAAGTCCAGAGCATCGGCTCAGTCTCATGACCTTGGACAACGCGTCACATTGCTGCATAGCATTTCCTGGTTCCAGTTTCTAATCTCCAGTTTCCAGTTTCCAATATCCAGTTTCCAGTTTCCAGTCTCCAGTTCAAATCTCCAGTCTCCAGTCTTCAATCTCCTGTTTCCAGTGATCTCCTATTTCTGGCATCTCCAAGTGATCTCCGGTTCCAGTATTCCTGTGGAACTACAGGTCCCAGCATTTACTTCAGCTCCAACTTCTGCTACAGTCAGCCTCCACCTTTTGCAGTAAGAGACTTTCTTCAGGTGCTATTCATTATCCTCACCTGTGTATGTTTAACTTGCATTCAGCATTGTGCTATGGCATCTAGCACTTAATACAACCACTTAATCTGTGTTTCAATTTTTGTCTCCTGCTTAATCTTGCTTGGTTGTGGACTTTGCATTACAAACTGACTGTGTGGAGTATCGTTGCTGGTTTCCAAACCAACTGTGGTAGTGATCACATCTGATTGCTATACTAGTTTCCAGACTAGTTCATTGCCTGTATTTCATTGCCGAATTACTGCACTGGTTTCCAGACCTGCTAAATACCTGTGACTTTATTCATCATTGTTAGCATTCCATGTACCATCCATCCCAAGTTATCATCTGCTTAAATAACTGTATATATTCGTGAACATATAATAAACATCATTGGGCACATGCGCAGGATTCTCTTTCAACCTCCTCAGTTTCTCCATCGCACCACCACTGACCCACTAGTGCCTCCTCCGGGAACAGACATAACCACAGATCTGACATGGAGAAAGAGAGTAGAACTGCACTGCAAGGTGTCCCCTGCTCTCTTGGAACTTGCGTGTTAGACCAGAGACTGAGTGTACCGAAATCAGCAGCAGGGGTCTCCGGTGTCCCTAGTCTTCAGCATGTACTGGTGGGTGAGGTCAGAGGTGGTATATTACCAGAGGAGGTGGACAAGGAGGCAGAATCCCCATCCAACAGATGGGCCATGAGCAGTGACCTCAACAAGAAGGAAGAAGCAGGCTGGAAAAAGTTAATTTCACTCCCATAAGGCAGGAAGAGGATGGCCACAACATTTAAAGTGGATGGTGAGACCCACTCCTCCCAGCATGCAGGTAAAATGGCCACAGAGACTGCTAGCAGGCAGGGAAAGCTCAAGGGAGAGGAATAATTAGTGCTAAGAACCACCCACATAAAGTTAACTTGACAGACCCTTCAAACTACTGTAGGTCTGGGGTCTCTCACCATTAACAGTCCTGATCCCAGTGTTGTACTTAAGAATAGTGCAAACTGAGCTTTGTGACAGCGAAACTGAAAGGAAAAGGATAGTCACATCTTAAAAGTTTGCCCTTCACTCAATTTGTAGCAATATTGTTTGAAAGGTGTGTAAATATATATATTCTTGCAGCATGTGAATTGTTAGCCCATAAAGTGCAGGATTAAGCTGGGATTGAAATACCCCTGAGTCCTGGAATTATTTAGTGCATAGGAGCTTCCTCAGTCTAGAGTGACTTATAATAACAGCTTTACCCAGATTTACTTGGATTTACCTGGCTCTCAAAGCGGCATTTCATTTGCTCTCGGATGTCATGTGTTTTGGTTAGCCAATATAAAAAATCAAGATAAATCCAAATTCACAATATTCTGGCATTAGGATCCAAGTAAATCTGAACCCGCACATCTCTATTCACGAGGCACAACCAGATTAATTTGAGTTGTGATCACCAGCCTTCTGGGGACTAAGATCTACCATATGAATTTAGAATACCAACAACTTTATCACTTCAGCTGAGACATAACAGCTATAGGAGAAGCTACACCATAACAGTTACCTTAACAATACACTACAAACATTAAACTGCCCAAAAAGCAATTAATGAACTAAATTTACAAGCCATTCACTAGCTAAAGGGTATATTTACACTGGTGCACAGGCTAAATTGTCAGGCTGGACACTACTAACTCTGGATTAATAATTCAGATAATATTACAAGGAAACTTTAACTCAACTGTATGTGCACCAACTGTTCAGTTTTAGCCAGCCAGCTATGCTTTGGAAGTACTAATTAATTTATCAGATTTTGTATAGGAAAGCTGAACTAGAAACTATTTTAACCCATAATGTAGTTATATTTAACAAACAAAGGATTATCCAAACTTTAATTCTACTGTAGATCCACCAACTGTACAGATTTAACCAGCCAGCTATGCTTTGTAATAAGTACTACATTATTTACCAGAATTGTTATAGGAAAGCTGAAATAGAAACTATTATAACTCATAGTTATATTTAACAAACTTAATAGTGAGTTGTCCATTTGACAAATGTAGTTAATGCTGTAAATTTACATTAATTTGTTAGCTAGAATCAAAATTGTTATGATATTGTAATTGCTAAATGTGAAAACGCTGACATATAAATACTTACCTACTTACCCTCCTGCAGCAATACTCTGTGTTTTAACTCCAGGTGAATCATACTTTCCAACTACTGAGGAGTCAATAGACCTCATCCTGTTCCTGTGAAATAAATTATGATATCCTTGTGTGTATGCCAATTATCTGGAAATGTTATGAATTGTTCTAATACTTATTGTGCAAAACATTGTTGATGTAATTGCATTTACGGAAATTTGTTTGGAGTATATTAATAAATCAAACTTCTTTGAAGATAACCAGAGTAATCTCTATCATCCGCAGAGAACCACAACCATCTCATTCACGTACTTAGCTGGGTGCTAAATTTGTTTTTTGTTTTATTTTTGTTTTTATCTTCAAAATATACATGAACTTATGGTACTTAGTGGGGTGCAAGAAATACCAATAAATGCAGCTATTGTTGTTCAGTTTCACCAGTGCCACTACAATGTGCTGTTCCACAGGATTGTATACTATCTCCCATGCTTTTTCAGTATGCATGCTACCACTAGGGGAAATACCACTGATTTGTAGATGATGTACAATTGTACATGTCCTTTGATCTGGGTAATGATAACCCAATAACACAGTAATAACCCTAATTGGCTGTCTAGCTATGATCCAGGGGTGCCTGACTGCAAGTGAATGACTCATGATAAAACAGAGGTTACTATGATATGTGAAAGGGCAAGACTGCAGCATAGTCAAGCAACAGGACTTACAGCATGCTTGGGGGTTCTGAAATCCAAAACAGTGAACATGTATGGAATCTTGGTGTTGTCCTGGATAGTGGTTTGAAACATAAACATCAGGTATAAGCCAAAATCAAATCTTCATCCTTTCATCTGAGGAACATAGCCAGAATCAAGCACTTAAATCCCTCAGAGGATCTGCCAAAAGTCATACATGCATTTGTATCATCTCCATTAGATTACTGTAATGTCCTCAACCTTGGTCTCCCAGCAAAAAAATGCACCACTTACTGCTCGTAAAAACAACATAGTTAACAAGCTGTTAACAAGCCAGCCTAATTCCAGCCACATAATAACCATTCTCTGCTCCCTCCACTGGCTGCCTGTAAAATGGTGAATATGTTTCAAGATTAGATTACTGACTTTCAAAGTCCAACATGACCAGGGCCCAAGGTACCTGATGCAGATTCTGATTCCATTTTGCCCCACTCAATTACTGCATTTTGTAGATGAATGACTTTTAGCAGTACCTTTATTCACCCGGAATACATCTGAAGGTCGGTCCTTAAGCCATGTGGCTCGGACTATATGGAATTCATTTCTCCACACAGTTCAACAAGTTGGCCACTTCAGATTGGCTACTTGCAGATTCATCCTTGATTCTGCTAATACAGTACTTGTCTAAGTGTCTAGTACACACTTTGCAGAAATGGTACATGATCAGACTAGAGATGTGATTCTCAACCACAGCCCTCAAATTTTCCAACAGGTCATGTTTGAGGAATTCTGTCTGTGGAAGCCGGTGGATAAATACTGATCCAACAAAAAGAAGAACACATCTGTGCATGCTTAAAGAAATCTACAAAACATGACCTGTTGGTGGTACTTGGGACTGGCGGTAGGAGCACCTTTGCTACAGCACAGTTAATTATTAATAGCTGGCTTGGTACCCAAATAAACAGCAGGCAGGAAATACTCTAAGGCACAGAGATTGGTCAGAAGTCACAGCAAATGTCAGATCACAGTAAGACTTAACAGGAGCATGGTGTGCCTATTTAAATATGTCACTACCAATAATCCTACATTTTCTGATAGGTGAGAACCCAGAATAGCATATTAGGAATCAGTGGGCTGAGACTACAATGGACTGCCAGACATCTTTGAATGAGGGGTCTCACTCTTAGTACACTAATGTAACGCCTAGCACCATGCCAACTGTCAAGATCTAGAGAATTTCCTCTGTCTTTATCTCTCCCCTTCACAGGACAACTGGGTGGAGTTGTTACCTTGGGCAGAGTTTGCCCATAATCATTCGTTTCATTCTTCCACTGGTGAATCTCCATTTTTCATCAACTATGGATTCCATCCACGTGTTCCAGAATTACTAAGCCTTCCGATGGAAGAGGTTCCAGCCGTAACGTCCACTCTACTACACTTCAGACAAATTTGGAGTAAGGTTCATGCTAATCTTAAGAAGGTTTCAGTCCGGTACAAGTTCTTTGCGGATAAGAAACGGCGAGCCGCTCCACAATACAAGGTTGGCGACAGGGTATGGCTGTCCACACGTAATCTCCGGTTGAAGGTGCCCACCATGAAGTTTGCTCCAAGATTCATCGGTCCTTACCCTGTGCTACAAGTCCTGAATCCTGTGGTCTGCAAGCTGGGTTTACCTTCGCACCTACGTATACCGAACGCCTTCCATGTTTCTCTTCTTCGTCCTCTCGTCCTTAATCGTTTCCATTCAAAGACCTCTAGCCCCACCTCAGTGGAGACAGAAACAGGAACAGACTTAGAGATCAAAAGTATTCTAGACTCGCGTTACCTTCACAAGAATTTGCAATATCTGGTGGAATGGAAAGGATATGGTCCTGAGGAGAGAAGTTGGATAAAGGCTTCTGAGGTCTCGGCTCCTCGACTAGTCCGGATCTTCAATGCTAGACATCCTACGAAGCCGGGAAAGTGTTCAGGGGCCACTCCTAGAGGAGGGGGTACTGTCACGGCGCCGCGGTCTTTATACTTACCTCTCCAGGCGCGCTGAGTCTCCGTGCGGCCGTCCTTGCTGGCGGGTCCCGGCGTCCGGCGCTCCGTCTAGCAGGCCTCCACGTCCGACGTCCTCGGGAACTGCGGGTGACGTCATCGGCCCATCCTCCAATCAGGCCCTGGCGGGAAGTTTAAATTCAGATGCCGGGCAGTGCTCCGGCGCCTGAGTATCATCGTTCAACTGTACCTGTGATCTCCAGTGCTCCGTGCCTCCAGCACCTCTGTGCCTCCAAGTACCTCTATGCCTCCAAGTACCTCCGTGCCTCCAAGCACCTCCGTGCCTCCAAGCACCTCCGTGCCTCCAGCACCTCCGTGTCTCCTGTACCTCCGTGCCTCCAAGCATCTTCGTGCCTCCAGCACCTTCGTGATTTACCAGCACCTGTCAAGTTCTCTCTTTCAGGAGACCTTCAGAGTCCGCACGTGCCTCCTGTCCGCCGATCAGATCCTGCATGAGGAAGACTTACATCCGGCCATCTCTGCTGTGGCCCAGTTGCGGTTCCACTTCCCGGCCATCGGAAGAAACCCCGAGTCCACAACCTCCTCAAACCAGGTCAGTGATAAGCATGCAATGGGCCCGTCCATAGGTCCCCGTCTCCTGGCTCAGCCAAATTAGATTTTTGTTTGGTGCGGCAGGAGCCGGACCATGATCAGAGGGCTGCTTTTTTTTAGCAGCCCTAAGCTTTCTTATTTTATTATTATAGTCTTACTCATTTTTGAGTGATCTTTCTAAACAGCGTCTTATATGTACCTTAGAAAGAGTCGCTCCAACAACTCTCCGCCAGGTCGCGACAATGCTTACCCATGAGTACAGTGCTGTTTCGGTGGGCATCTGTGTCAGATATACTAGCAGGTCCAGCAGACATTACCTGGCTGTGGCCGGAGCATGAGGAGAAGGTAAGTCATCGATTCCGCTTAGTAGATGGAATACGGACACAGCCGCACTGTTTTAGGAGGAGACTACCAAACAGTAGTTGATGCAGCTGCCACCCCGGGTGCACCAGCCTTAGGGATCAGAGGCTTCAGGAATAGTATGAGGCCACGATCCCTAGGGTTGATGTCCGCAGTGGGGAGTCAGACGCTCTCCTGGTCGCCCCTCCCCCCGGTTCATAACCGAAGCTAATTCAGAATCTAAGAAGGTTTTGGAATCGTTGACCTTTTCTGGAAATATTCTTTTTGGTAAAGAATTGACAGATATTCTGGAGTCAGAAGCAGACTCAAAGAAGGTCAACTTCCTTCCACAAACAGTTTCAAACCTAAAGTTCTGCATTTCGACCCTTTTTGGTATCTAGGAAGAGCGAAAGGAAAAAGCCAATACAACAGGTCTGGAAAGACTAGGAAAGCATTGGGCTACCAGAAGTCTGGTTGGGATCTACAGCTACACCACATTGGATAAGCCCAATCTCATCTGAGTTTGGAAGCTAAGCAGTGTTGGGCCTGGTTAGTACTCAGATGGGAGTCCATCTGGGAATACCAGGTGCTGTAGAAAAATAAAACCATCAGTCTGATGGTGTGGGCCTCAGCCTGGGGGACACCAGGCTGGGGGGGGGGAATTCTTCAGGTCACACATATCTGGCACAGTATCTCTAGGTTATGCTTTTGCCTTCAAGACAGACAGTCTCGGGCAGCGACGAAGGCCAAGGCTTTCCAAGAAGCAGTTCAGAAATTGATTCAGTCAGGAATAGTCATTCCAGTTCCTCCTGCAAATGAGGACAAGTTTTACTCCAACCTGGTTTTAGTTTGGAAGACAAATGGGTCATTTTGGCCCATGCTCAATCTAAAAATGCTGAACAAATACATTTGGAACCTCGGTTGCACTTGGAATCGTTACGTTCCTTATATTTGGCATGGAGCCAGGGGATTATATGGTATCCCTGGATATACAGGATGTTTACCTTCATGTTCCGATACCACTGTCCATCAGTGTTATCTAAGGCTTGCTATCCTCCAACAGCATTTTCAGTTCTAGGTCTTAACCTTTGGGTTAGCCACAGTCCCCAGAGTATGTACTAAGAATATGGTAATAGCACCTTATCTCCGCCAGCAGGGGTTAAGAATTTTCCCATACCTAGATGATCTTTTAATCCTGGCACAGTCACAGGGATTGCTCTTATGTCATCTGCAACAGACATTTAAATTTTTTCAGTGGCACGAGTGACTCATAAATTGGGCAAAATCGTCTCCAGTTCCGTCACACCAGATGACTCACTTGGGAGCTGTACTGGACCAGGGACTGCAGAGAGTAATTTTTACCTCGCAACAAGATATCCAGGGTTCAGTCAAGGATTCAGGACTTGCTACACAGTCAAACGGTATCCATTCACGCAGCACTGCAGGTGATGGGTTTGATGGTATCTACATCGACAGGGTGGAGTATGCACAGTTCCACTCGAGGTCTCTGCAGCGTCTGATTCTTACCAAATAGAATCTACAGTCACACACCACTGGATATGCCTAAATCTCATCGGATCGTGGAAGCTAAGCAGTGTTTGGCCTGGTTGGTACTTGGAGGGACCACCTGGGAATACAAGGTGCTGTAGGTATTAATGGATAATAAAAAAAGACTATTGTACTTATGATAAAAAGGTCATTAGCCTGGTGGCTAAATACATCCCAGCTGGACAAAGGGAAATCCTTTTGATGTCAGGTTGGTAAAGTTCTGACACTGGGGAGCAGTGTCAGGAAGGTTGTGTTCCCAAAGATGAAAAGTTCCTGCCGATAAAGGTTGGAACCTCGGGCCATATACAGGGCACTGGTGTAGGCACGGGGCAGTCTTCGGGGAAAACCAGTCCAGTTCTGCTCAGACAAGATGACGACAGTATCGTACCTCAACATTAGGGAGGAACTTGCAGCTGAAAAGTGATGAACAAGGTAAGTCACATACTAAAGTGTGCAGAACTTCATCATACAACCTTGTCCGTCGTTTTCATTCTGGGAATCCTAAACAGGGAAGAGAACTTTCTGAAGTCTACACACCATTCAGGGAAGCGAATGGGCTCTACACATAGAGATCTTCCGGACTCTAGTAAACAAGAGGTGCTTGCCAGAGATATACAGTATGTCATGTAATCTTGTCTGAACAACAAAGTGCTCACATACGGGTCAAGAACAAAGGATACCAGAGCGATTTTTGTGCATGCCTTATCGTTCAGATGGGACTTTCATCTGGCGGATGGGTTTTCATCCAATTACCCTATTACCCAGGGTGGTGAGAAAGTTAAAACAAGAAAACCAGCAGAGAATGGCAACGGATGCTCTACTTCTGCTCCCTCAACGTCCAGACCTACTAACGCAGGATCCTGGTTATCACAGACATCTGGATCGACTGTCTTTGACAGCGTGGCGTTTGAAACCTCTATCCTGAAGTCAAGAGGATATTTTCAACAGGTAAATCAAACAGTGTTCAGAGCAAGGAAACCTTCCTTAGCTCGCATTTATCACCAAATATGGCATCCTCCTACAGTGCCGTGGGACTTATGTTAGTCCTAAAAGCCCTTCAAGTTGCCCATTTGAACCACTTATTAAGATGGATCAAGCCTATATTCATTGGTACAGTGAAAGAAAATTGGAACCTAAATCTTTCAGAGTTTCCAGGCATTCCTTCAGGCAGGAATGGATAAAGGTTTGAAGGTGGCTACCTTGAAAGAGCAAGGGTCAGCATTGACTGTAGAATTCCAAAAGTAAATGACCAACTTACAGGATGTGCGTACTTTTATCCAGTAAATAGTTGACAGCTAAAGTATTTTTTTACTGACTATGGCGTCAACTAGAAGAATATCAGATTAGGGGCATTATCATGTTGTTCTCTATTTCTGATTTTTTATCCAGATAAACCAATTCTCAGAACTATATCTGGGTATCTTCCGAAAGGTGATAACTAAGTTCCACCTTAATGAAGAAATTGTAGTCCCGGTTTTTCAGGTTCCGGGCCTTTCTGCTGGATATGCATTGCTGGACGTGATCCGTGCATTAGGGATCTACATGGATTGTACCAGTGCCATCAGAAATGCAGATTCTCTCTTCATTCTCTATGGATTTCACAAGAGAGGATGGCCTGCTGGTAAGCAGATGCTGGCAAGATGGCTTCAGATGACGATTTCAAAAGCATATTCTCAAGCTGATCTCCCTATTCCGCTTAATGTCTCTGTTCACTCTACTCGTAAGGTAGGTCCTTCTTGGGCAGCACAATGTGGTGCCTAAGCAGAACAGGTATGTAAGGCAGCCATATAGTCTTCTGTTTACACATTCATTAGACATTATGCCTTGGATACCTTTGCCTCTCACGATGCTGAATTCGGGCGAAGGATTCTCCTGTGCAGCAGGAGCGTCCCCACCACTAAACTGCTTTGGGAAATCCCATTGTTATCATGTGGATAACCTGTGAACCCTGCCGGAGAAATATATGTTATGGTAAGAACTTACCGTTGATAAAGGTATTTCTCCTAAGTCCACAGGTTCCACAGGGATCCCACCCTGATGCACCTGATTTGAGGATCCTTTTACGCACTAACCTCTTCCTTCTTATACGGAAGAGTGTGCATGGGTGTTCTTCTCGCCTGATTAGGGTTCTACATGATGCTCCTGCCTTGAGATTTGGAATACAACTGATTTGCCTGAGCCAGGAGGTGGGGCTATATGGACGGGCCCGTTGCATGCTGGGAGGCTGGAAGGCTTTGACCGATTGGTGCAAATCCGCTATCGCTCCACCATATCCAATTGTTATCCTGTGGAACCTGTGGACTTAGGAGAAATACTGTTATCAACAGTAAGGTCTTACCATAACGTATATATTCTGCTGAAGCACCACGTTGTGCTGCCCATGATGGACTTACCTTACGAGTACAGTGAACAGAGACATTAGCCGGAACAGGGAGGTCAGCTTGAGAATATGCTTCTAAAATCATCTGAAGCCATCTTGCCAGTGTCTGCTTATCAGCATGCCATCCTCTCTTGTGAAATCCATAGAGAATGAAGAGAGAATCTGTCTTTCTGATGGCACTGGTACAATCCACGTAGATCCTTAAGGCATGGACCACGTCCATTGATGCATCTCCCGCAGAAAGGCCCGGTACCTGAAAAACCGGGACAACAATTTCTTCATTAAGGTCGAACTTAGACACCACCTTAGGAAGATACCCAGATCTAGTCCTGAGAACTGCTTTATCTGGATAAAAAAAAATCAGAAATGGGGAACGACATGACAATGCCCCTAAATCTGATACTCTTCTAGCTGACGCCATAGCCAGTAGAAAGAGAACTTTAGCTGTCAACCATTTAAGATCCACCTTATTAAGTGGTTCAAATAGGGCAACTTGAAGGGCTTTCAGGACTAAACTTAAGTTCCACGGCACTGTAGGAGGAACAAATGGAGGTTGAATGCATAGCATTCCCTGGAAAAAAGTACGTACATCCTGTAAGTTGGCAATTTTCTTTTGGAACCATACAGTCAATGCCGACACTTGCACTCTCAAGGAAGCCACCTTCAAACTTTTATCCATTCCTGCCTGAAGGAATGCTAAGACCATGGAGACTCTGTAAAACCTAGGGTCCATTTTTCTTTCACTGCACCAATGAATATAGGTTTGCCATATTCAGTGATAAAAGCGAGATGAGGAAGGTTTCCTTGCTCTGAGCATTGTTTGAATTACATGTTGTGAGAATCCTCTTGACTTCAGGCTAGAGGTTTTAAGAGCCACGCCGTCAAATACATTTGATCCAGATGTCTGTGATAACAAGGACCCTGCATCAGTAGATCTGGATGTTGAGGGAGCAGAAGTGGAAACTCTATCGACATTCTCTGCAGATCTGTGTACCAATGCCTTCTGGGCCAAGCCGGAGTTATTAGTATCACGGCACTCTTTCCTTGTTTTATCTTTCTCCCCACCCTGGGTAATAGGGTGATTGTAGGAAACACATAAGCCAGATGAAAGTCACATCTCACAGACAGAGCATCCACAAAGATCGCTCTGGGATCCTTTGTTCTTGACCCGTATGCAAGCACTTTGTTGTTCAGATGGGACGCCATGAGATCTATCTCTAGCAACCCCCATTTTTCTAGAGTCTGGAAGACCTCCGGGTGTAGAGCCCATTTGCTTGCCTGAATGGCGTGTCGACTGAGAAAGTCTGCTTCCCAGTTTAGGACTCCCAGAACGAACACTGCAGACAAGGCTGGATGATGAAGTTCTGCCCACTTTAGTATGTGACTTAGCTCCTTCATCGCTTTTCAGCTGCAAGTTCCTCCCTGATGGTTGAGGTACGCTACTGCCATCGCATTGTCCGATCGGATCTGGACTGGTTTTCCCAGAAGAATGTCTTTTGCCTGAACCAGTGCCATGTATATGGCCCGAAGTTCCAATATATTTATTGGCAGGCATCTTTCTTCCTTGGTCCATTGCCCCTGGAAACACAACCTTCCTGACACTGCTCTCCAGCCCTGGAGACTGGCATCTGTTGTCAGGATTTCCCAATCTGATATCCAAAAGGGTCTCCCATTATCCAGATGGGATGTCTGTAGCCACCAGGCTGATATGTTATTTCTTCTATCGTAAGAACCATAGTCTGTGTTTTTATAGTCTTATGCAACCCATTCCATTTGTCAAGAATCAGACGCTGCAGAGGCCTCGAGTGGAATTGTGCATACTCCACCCTGTCGAATGTTGACACCATCACACCCATGACCCACATTGCTGCGTGAATGGATACCGTTTGACTGTGTAGCAAGTCCTGAATCCTTGACTGAACCTTGGACATCTTGTTCAGAGGAAAAATTACTCTCTGCAGACCTGAATCCAGTGCAGCCCCCAATGATTCATCCGCTGTGACGGGACTAGAGATGATTTTGCATAATTTATGAGCTACCCGTGCCTCTGCAGACACGTTATTGACTGTTGGAGATGACATAGGAGCAATTCCTGTGACTGTACCAGGATTAAAAGATCATCGAGGTATGGAAAAATTCTTATCTTCTGCTGGCAGAGATAAGCTGCCATTACTACCATAAACTTGGTAAATACTCTGGGGGCTGAGGCTAACCCAAGGGCAGGTCCTGGAACTGAAAATGCTGTTGGAGGATAGCAAACCTGAGATAACACTGATGGGACAGTGCTATAGGAACATGTTGGTGAGCATCCTGTATATCCAGGGATGCCATATAATCCCCTAGCTCCATGGCCAAAATGATGGATCATAAAGTCTCCATGTGAAACCGAGGTACCCAAATGTATTTGTTCAGCAATTTGAAATTGAGAATGGGCCGAAATGACCCATTTGGCTTCTGAACAAGAAACAGGTTGGAGTAAAAACGCTGTCCTTCTTGTGCAGGAGGAACTGAAATGATTACTCATGACTGAAGCAATTTCTGAACTGCCTCTTGCAAAGCCCTGGCCTTCATCTCTACTCGAGACAGGCTGGTACAAGAAAACCTTTGAGGAGGGTACTAATTGAATGCAAAAGCTTAACCTAGAGATACCGCTTCCTGTACCCAGGCATCTGTTGTAGACTGCTACCATATCTGTGCAAACTGATGAAGTTGGCCCCCCACCCTGGGGTTCCCCAGGTGGAGGCCTGCACCATCAGGCTGATGGCTTATCTTCTGATTTGGAAGCCGGCCCTCTGGTAGCTCAATGTTTTTTAGTCTTACGAGACTTGTTGTATTGGGACTGTCTGCCATCACTTTTTCCTTTAGCTTTTCCTTGAGACTGATAGGGCCAAAAAGCCGGAACTTTAGGTTTGAAATTGTATGTGGAAGGAAACTTTACCTTCTTAGAGTCTGCTTTTGACTCCAAAATATCTGTCAATTCTTTACCGAAAAGAATATCTCCAGAAAAGGGCAAAGATTCCAAAACCTTCTTAGATTCTGAATCAGCTTTCCACGTACGTAGCCAAACTACTCTGCAAGCAGCTATTGTTGAAGCTGATGCCCTGGAGGCAATAGTACCCATATCCAATGCTGCTTCATCCAACAACATTGCAGCCTGTCTTATATGTGCTATATGGGATTTTTGATCTCTAGATGCTTTTAAAAAATCCCCCTCCAATGCATCAGCCCAGGCAGCCACTGCTTTTGCCATCCAAGCTGAAGCTATGGCTTGCCTTATGACTGCCCCAGACAGGGAAAATATGGTTTTTAGAAAACCATCTACTCTCCTATCCATGACATCATTTAATGATGTTGAATGCAAAGGTAATGTCGATTTCCACACTAATCGAATCACATGCGTATCTACTTTAGGAGCCACCTCCCTTTTTAAACAATCCCTAGCTGGAAGAGGATAATTGGAATTCCATTTCTTAGGTATTTTAAACTTCTTATTGGGCATAGCCCAAGCCTCTTCCATAATTTACGTCAGCTGATCGGACCATGGAAACTCAGTCTTAACTGTTTTGGAACATTTAAACACAGGTGCCTTGGTTTTTAACACAGACTCTGATGAATCCACTAAGGATAAAATGGCTTTCATTGCTTTAATTAACTCAGCTATATCCACTGAGTTGAGACCTTCCTCCTCCTCGTCGTATGCCGAAGTAGAGTTAATTGAGCTTTCATCTTCTGATGAATCCTCATCCGAATCATGTGTAGCCTGTTGGAATAAAGATTTACTAACCACTGGATTATCAGCCTGTTTTTTGAGAGGCTGCTGCTGGAAGTGATAAACCACAGGTGGGAAGCTGCATGCAAGGGTTAATCGTGTAACCTATCACTGGTACAGGATTTGGAGGAATTATCTGTTCAGCTATACTGGATAAAGTATGTGCAAACATAGCCAAAGGTGGATCAACCTGCACCTGAATCTGCCTTGTATTTTTCAAGTACCTCTGGTGAAAGCTAAAACAATTTGCTCATAAACCGTCCTGAATCAGATCCTGAGAGGTTAACACAGCTTTGCAAGACAATCATGATATAAGTGTTGGTGTTGCTGTGAGTGTATCTTCCTCAACTTTCCTGCTCTTAGACATAATAAATAATCGATACTTCCACGGTGTGCTACACAAATTGTGACTGTAATCACTTTAAGCTTTTTAAAGTGACATACAATTTGACCCTACCCAAGCACCAGCATTGAGGATTGGAATAGAACAAAATTAACAGAATATATGGTAAAGTCAGCAATCACACTAACAGTCAGTCACATGTTATACATTATTCTAATAAGCAATATGAGCACATCAACTACAACTACATTTTAAGTATATAGGAGATCATATTACTGAATCATGTTAAAACAGATCTACCGTATTCAGACGCATTGCGAAAGAAACAAACAGTAATAGTATACAGACTCATATGCAATAGGCACTTATCTAACTATTCATACTCAAACAGGTAGATAGAGACTTAGTGTTGTATTACCGGTACTCAGAGGATTGGGATACAGGAAGACTCACCTCGCTTCCAGTTCCGATCAATACGTTATCAAATGCTGAGTGGATCCAGACGCTACTTGTGTACACTGCCGCTCCATGAACCTACAGTGAACACAGACGCTCAGTGAACACAGACGCACCAGTCATACAACCGCCTATGCTGCGACTGGGTCCCCTTCATGTACAGCATCTTAGACGGAAGCGAGGTAACAGTTCGTGATGGGAGACTCGGAGGAAACTGGTCATGAGCCAGGGGGAGGGGTGACCAGAAGAGCATCTTACTCCCCACTGCTGACAACAACCCTAGAGATCGCGGCCTCATACTATTCCTGGAGCCTCTGATCCATAAGGCCTAGCGCTGGTGCACCCGAGGTGGCAGCCGTGTCAGCGACTGTTTGGTAGTCTCCTCCCAAAACAGTGCGGCTGTGTTCATATTCCCCTCCTAAGCGCAACCGATACCTTACCTTCTCCCCATGCTCCGGCCACAGCCTGGTAATGTCTGCTGGACCTGCTAGTATATCCGACACAGAATCCCACCGAAACAGCACTGTACTCGTGGGTAAGCGTTGTCGCGGCCAAGCGGAGAGTTGTTGGAGTGACTCTTTCTAAGTTACATATAAGACGCTTTTTAGAAAGATCACTCAAAAAAATAGTGAGACTATAAAAATAAAATAAGAAAGTTTAGGCTGCTAAAAACCAGCTGCCCTCTGATCATGGTCCAGCTCATGCCGCACCTCACAAAAAACTCATTTGCCTGAACCAGGAGGCGGGGCTATATGTACGGGCCCATTGCATGCTGGGAAGCCGAAAAGCTTTGACCGATTGGTGCAAACCCGCTGTCGCTTCATCATATCCCATTGTTATCCTGTGGATAACCTGTGGACCCTGCCGGAAAAATTATATTTAACAGAGTTCACTCATCCAATGGATAAAGCTGGTATAAATAGATTTTGGTGCAGACCTGCTTCCATCAGTGATATGCTTGACCTCCCGCACCCTCACTCTGTCTCCAGTATTATTGCAAGGAGATTAAAATATAGCCAATGTGATTGAGCATACTCACATGTCCCTAGAATAGGGATATATTTAGCTTTTCTATTTGTCAGCGATTGTGGAGATGGAGTCCATGTGCAGGAGAAAGGAAACTGCAGTGCTACGATCTTAAATGTAATTGCAGGTGTCAAACAAGGTGGTGTCCAGCTCAGTATGAGAAGAATGTCAGGACTGGAACAATACATAAATCCCTGTACCAGTTTATCCATGCTCATGTGTGGATGGTTTCTTCAGAAGGCTTGTAAAGACAGGTAGAGACCCAGGTATTTAACTGGTCTTCAACCAATCAGTGTCCACATCTCATTTTCAACACTTGCATCAACAGGTGTTGTCTAATTGTTTGTTTGTTTGTTTGTTTAATGCTGTAGACAAGTGTTAAAACACAAAGTGACCTACATTATTAATACTAATAATAAATACATACACAATAATGGTTTAATAAAAAGTAAATAATAATAATAATAATAATAATAAAAAAAGAGGATTTAAATTACCTACAAGTAAATCCTTTTCTCGTAGTCCATAAGGGATTTTGGGGACTTAGTACTATGGGGTATAGATGGGGTCCAAAGGAGCCGGAGCACTTTAAATTTCTTAAACTGGGTGTGCTGGCTTCTCCCCTCTATGCCTCCTCCTACAGCCAGTCTAGGCAAAACTGTGCCCGAAGGAGAATGGACATACTTGAGAGAAGGAACATAACAACAATGAGTGGTGAGATTCATACACCAGCATACCATCAACATAAAATGACCAGCAATGGCTGAACAGGTAACTTTTTAAGAGGACCCTGCAGATAAGTCAACGCACTGAGGCGGGTGCCCAATATCCCTTATGGACTACGAGAAAAGGATTTACCAGTAGGTAATTAAAATCCTCTTTTCTCTAACATCCATAAGGGATATTGGGGACTGATTAGTACGATGGGGATGTCCCAAAGCTTCCAGAATGGACGGGAATGTGCGGAGATATCTGCAGATGTCTGCAGCACCGCCTGCCCAAACTGGGTATCCTCTTTGGCCTGGGATCAAACTTGTAGAACTTCACAAAGGTGTTCATCCCTGACCAGGTAGCAGCTCGGCATAGTTGCAAGGCCGACACTCCACGGGCAGCTGCCCAGGAAGACCCCACCAATCTTGTAGTGTGTCCTTTCAGAGACTGTGGAACAGGTAAGGCTGCTGACGCATAGGCCTGTTGGATAGTCAACTTAAGCCAATGAGTAATGGACTGCTTAGAATCAGGGCAACCCTTTTTCTGCGCACCATAGAGCACAAACAGGGCTTTCTGATCTGAGCAGTCCTCTTTATATAGATCTTCAAGGCTCGCACAGCATCCAATGACTCCAGAGGAGCAGAAGTGCCAGAACTTGACGGGACAACAATCGGTTGATTCAAGTGGAATGCAGAGACAAACTTCGGCAGGAACTGCTGTCTAGTCCGGAGCTCCACTCTGTCCTCGTAAAAGACCAAATAGGGACTTTTACACGATAGGGCCCCCAATTCGGAGACACACCTAGCAGAAGCCAGGGCCAGTAACATCACTGTCTTCTACGTGAGGCACTTGTCTTCTACTATCATCAGAGGTTCAAACCAGGAGGACTGTAGAAATTTCAATACTACATTAAAATACCAGGGTGCCGTGGCCGGCACGAAAGGATGTTGTATGTGTAGTATCCCTTGCATGAAGGTTTGAACTGCTGGCAACACTGTCAACTTCTTCTGGAATAAAATTGAGAGAGCTGAAATCTCGACCTTTAGAGAATCCAGACGTAAGCCCATATCCACTCCAGCCCGCAGGAAATGTAAGAAACGTCCCAAGTCGAACTTCGCAGGCGGATACTTGCATTCCTCCTACCAAGAGACATATCTCCTCCAGATATAATGGTAGTGCTTTGACGTCACAGGCTTCTTGGTCTGAACCATGGTTGCAATAACCTTTTTGGAGAAGTCTTTGCAAGCTAGGATGTTCTGCTCAACCACCATGCTGTCAAACAAAGCCGCCGTAAGTCTGGATAGACGAACGTTCCTTCACATTGGCAGAGGCCAAGGGTCTTCGACGGACATGTCCAGAAGATCTGCATATCTCGCGCTCCACTGCCAGTTTGGGGCAATTAGAATTGCCTGGACTCTTTGATGTCTGATTCTCTTTTGGGAGCAATGGAATCGGGGGAAACAAGTAGACCAGCCGGAAAGGCCAAGGCACCGTCAGTGCATCCACTGCTATCGTCCAAGGGTCCCTGGTTCTTGAACAATACCAGCGAAACTTCTTGTTGAGCTGAGATGCCATCATGTCTATCACAGGTTGGTGATCTGCTGAAATACCTGTTAGTGGAGACTCCACTCTCCCTGGTGGAGATTGTGACGACTCAGTAAGTCCGCTTCCCAGTTGTCCACCACTGGAATGAAGATGGCCAACATTGCTCTTGCATTTCTTTCTGCCCAGAGGAGTATCCTTGACACCTCTCACATGCAGGCCCCTTCTTTTTTTCCCTCCTTGTTGATTTATGTATGCCACAGGTTTTCAGACTGAACTTGCACAGCCCGATCCTGGAGCAGAGGAGAGGCTTGAAGTAGAGCATTGTAGATTGCCCGAAGTTCCAGATTGTTAATCGGAAGTAGGGCTTCATGGGCTAACCTCCTGCCCTGGAACTGAACCCCTTGGATGACAGTACCCCATCCTCTCAGACTCGCATCCATCGTGAGGAGGATCCAATCCTGAATCCCGAAATTTTGACCTTCTAGCAGGTTTGAGAACTGCAGCCACCACAGGAGGGAAATCCTGGCCCGAGGGGAGAGACGTATGATCCGATGCATCTGAAGATGTGATCTGGACCACTTGCTGAGGAGATCCAATTGAAATGTTCTGGCACGGAACCTTCTGTACTGAATTGCTTTGTATTAGGCCACCATCTTTCCCAGCAATTGAGTGCAAAGATGATTGGAGACCCGGGTTAGCCGTAGAACTGCTCGGACCATCTCCTGGAGTGTCCTCGCCTTGTCCTCTGGAAGGCATACCTTCTGGGCCACCGTAGTCTTGTCCTTTATAGGACACTAAAGTGTGTATAATAGCAGCTCTCCCCCTTATTTACACCCATTTACCAGTTTCCTGTGTATCCTGAGTGTCTGAGACTTGTGTGGGTTAGATTGTTTCTGTGCAGGGTAAATACTGGCTATTTTATTTTTACACTGCAATAAAGATTTCAGTTTGTACACACCACACCCAAATCTAACTCTCTCTGCACATGTTATATCTGCCCCCCCTGCAGTGCACATAGGGGGTCATTCCGAGTTGATAGCTCGCTAACTGTTTTTAGCAGCCGTGCAAATGCATGGTTGCCGCCCACAGGGGGTGTATTTTCGCTTTGCAAGTGTGCGAATGCCTGTGCAGCCGAGCTCTGCAAAAACATTTTGTGCAGTTTCTGAGTAGGTCTGAACTTACTCAGCCCTTGCAATCACTTCAGTCTGTCTGGTCTTGGAATTGACGTTAGACACCCACCCTGCAAACGCTTGGACACACCTGCGTTTTTCCAGTTGCCACCCACAAATGCCCTCTTCCTGTCAATCTCCTTGCGATCGGCTGTGCAAATGGATTCTTTGTTAAATCCATCACTCAGCAATGATTCGCTTTGTACCCGCACGATGCGCCTGCGCATTGCGGTGCATACACCAGTGCAGTAGTGACCTGATAGCTGCGTTGCGAAAAACAGCAGCGTGCGATCAGGTAATAATGACCCCCATGGTTTTGTTCTTTAGAGAACAAATTTGCTGCTATGATCAAGTCTGAATTAGGCCCCAAATTCAATTAGTTGCGAAAATACGTTTCCACAGTAAGAAAAATGCAAATTTATCATGAATAGTGAAACGCGCCTGTTAAGTTTTTTGCAAAAACGGATTTGCAGTAATTTCACCGCAAATTTAAATTCACCACCTCCTTGCAGGTTAAAACCTTAGTGAAAATCCCTATTTTAAGTCAAAATGTCAACATATGGTTCAGAACCCCAGGTGCATCCCCCTGAATGACTAATTAGGCACTTAGAAATTTTTAGAATAAAATATAATGCTTCTGCGCTTTTATTAAAAAGCTGCTCATTGGTATAATGTGTCGAAGTTGAAAAATATTGAAGTACACACATCATGTACAAACAACACACACATGGCCTCTGTGCGCGTACTTGTTCTGCCGTACATGCGCATATTCGCAGTTTGCGTATGATCGCTCCTGCGCTCTTGCGCATTAGCGCGTGGTATGAGTAATTACGGTAGGTGCTCTTGGTGCCACTGGTTTACCTTGTCCATCTGTCCAGAGTCCTGAGGACTCCTGGCCATATCCTTTTGACCTCCAGACTGCCTTTTCCTGTGGGGAACACAAGTTTTGCATTTCACACAATTTCTGTGTGTTTACAGTATTAAATACCATCAGTTGTGTGATGTCTGTCTGTCTGGGGGTACCGGCTGCTGATTTAGCAGCTTCGTCTGCTCGGCTGTTACCAAGTGATACCGGGTCTTTGCTATATGTGTAAGCTTTACACTTGATAACAGCAACTCTGTCGGGTTCCTGTATCGCTGTTAGAAGTCTTTTGATGTGGGCTGCATGCGCTACGGGTGTGCCAGCTGCCGTCATGAAATTTCTGAGGCGCCATAGGGCTCCGAAATCATGAACTACTCTGAAGGCATACCTAGAATCTGTGTAGATATAGGCTGACTTGCCCTTAGCCAATTCACATGCTCTGGTTAGGGCAACCAGTTCAGCAACTTGTGCTGAGTGAGGTGGGCCTACCGGTTCTGCTTCTATGGTACCTTGGTCATCTACAACTGCATATCCAGTACACAAGTCTCCCAAGTTCGTCTGTCTGTGACAACTACCGTCAGTGTAGAAAGTAAAATCTACATCTTCCAGTGGGTTGTCACTGATGTCAGGCCTTGCCGTAAAATTTTGGGTCAAATATTCCATACAATCATGCATGTCATCCCCTGTATTAAATCCTCCTTCATCATCACTCTCATCCTCCACCCTGCACATCTGGGAGATACGTTGCAGGATTTAATGCGCTGCATCTCTTTATGGTAATGTTTACGGGGGCCATTAATGCCAATTCCCATCTTGTAAAGCGCGCTGATGAGACGTGCCTGGTTTGGGCAGAATTCAGCAAGGCTGACACTGCATGTGGCGTATGAATTGTGAGGTTGTGTCCTAGCACTACATCTTCGCTTTTTGTAACTAGCAATGCTATCGCTGCAACACTTCGCAAGCATGTGGGGAGGGATCGCGCTACCGTATCTAGCTGAGCGCTGTAGTAAGCTACCGGCCTGCTGGCATCACCATGCTTCTGGGTTAGGACACCTGCTGCGCAACCAGCGCTTTCTGTTCCGTACAGCTCAAAGGGTTTCCCATAGTCAGGCATACCTAATGCCGGTGCCTGCGTTAGGCACTGTTTTAGTCTCTCAAATGCCATTTCAGATTCGTCCGTGTGCGAAATCCGATCAGGTTTACTTGATGAGACCATCTCCTGCAAAGGTAGGGCTAGTATGGAAAAACCTGGGATCCAGTTACGGCAATACCCACACATTCCTAAAAACGTTCTAATCTGTTGCTGGGTTTGTGGCAGGGTCATGTCACGAATTGCTTGAATTCTATCAGCGGTGAGGTGTCTCAGTCCTTGTGTCAGACAGTGTCCCAAATACTTCACCCGGGCCTGGCATAATTGTAATTTGTCCTTGGAAACCTTGTGTCCTGTGTCTGAAAGATGAAACAGGAGCTGTTTCGTATCTCTCAGGGATGCTTCCAGTGAATCTGAACACAGTAGTAAATTGTCCACATACTGTATCAATACTGATCCACTCTCTGGTTGGAAAGACTGTAAACAATCATGCAAAGCCTGTGAGAAGATACTTGGACTGTCTATGAAACCTTGTGGTAGGCGAGTCCATGTATATTGAACTCCTCTGTATGTGAATGCAAATAAGTATTGACTGTCAGGGTGCAGGGGTACCGAGAAGAAAGCGGAGCAGAGGTCAATCACAGTGAAAAATTTGGCAGTGGTAGGGATTTGCATTAGGATAACAGCTGGATTTGGCACTACGGGGAATTGACTCTCAACTATTTTGTTGACCCCCCTTAGATCCTGCACTAATCTGTAACCCCTCCCCCCACTCTTTTTAACAGGGAAGATGGGGCTATTGGCAGTGCTGGACGTCCTTACCAGAATGCCCTGTTGTAGCAAGCGCTCTATTACAGGGTAAACTCCTAGCTCCACCTCTGGCTTCAGAGGGTACTGTGGGTTTTTGGAGCTATCCTACCATCTTTTACTTGCACAACTACTGGGGCTACATTTGCCATCAATCCAGTGTCTTGTCCGTCCTTGCTCCACAGTGAATCTGGTATCTGGGACGTCATTTCTTCTATCTTGGACGGACACCTATTTACAATAACAGTGTGTGACATTAATCTTGTTGGGGAGTCTAGCATATCTTGCGCTTCCTGAGCGTGGTTTTCGGGTATGTCCAAGAACACACCTTCAGGAGTACAGTATATGACGCATCCCATTTTGCACAGTAAATCTCTCCCTAAGAGATTATTCGGAGCCGATGCAGCCAGCAGGAAAGAATGCTTGGTATGCAAAGGCCCTATCGTTACCTCTGTTGGTTTGCTTAAAGGGTATTGTCGTACTACTCCTGTTACTCCCATCGCTGGAATTGTTTTACCAGTGGTTCTCATGCCCACGGTCGAATTTATCACTGACTTGGCTGCCCCCATATCTACAAGGAAATTTAGAGATTTACCAGCTACATCAATTGCAACCTCGGGTTCACTTCCAAGACTCGCAATTAATTTCACTGGCTGCAGATTACAGGTGTGGCCACACCCCTATGGTGCGTGGTGACCTCCCTGTATTGCAGTGGCAGCTATTACCTGTGAAGGGGGTAAATGGGAACTACCAGAGGCTTGCCAGTCTCTTTTTGGGGGATACCTTCTTGTTTCCCCTGCGTGTGGCTCATAACTCTGTCTCTGCGGTCCCTGATCCCAATTTCGTGTGTCATGTCGTTGTCTAGGGGGTTGATATGATTTTTGTGCATTTTTTAATCTACAGTCTCGTGCAAAATGTCCCTCTTTATGACAGTAATAACAAGTTACCACATTTGACTTACCCACAGGGGTCGGAGATTTATACAGAGGTTGCCTTGTGGTCAGGGCCTGTATACTTACGGCCATTAACTTATTACTTTGTGACTCCCTGTGTTTGGTGATATTCTGATCATGATCAATAACAGCCTCTCTCAAACCGACAGACCTCGCCAACATGGTTGGGTGGTCTGTACCCTTGTCCTTAATACTTCCTTTAAACCATCCATTAACACAGATACTGCTACTTCTCTATGATTTACATTTGTCTTAATGTCTTCTATGCCTGTATACTTAGCTATTTCCTGTAGTGCCCGATGAAAATAATCAGCAGCTGTTTCTCCCTCTTTTTGTTTGATGGAGAAAATGTTATTCCATTTGGCAACAGCTGGAAAATACTCTTTTAACTGTAAATTTATTCTCTTCACATTATCTTGGTTGTACACATCCGTAAGGGGTACATCTTCATCTAATTTACAGTCAGCTAAAAATCTTTCTGAGTCGACATTGGAAGGTAAACATGCCCTCAGCAATATCTGCCTGTCTTTGTTATTGGGCTCCACAGTATTTCCTAGTTCTCTAATGTATTTCTGGCTAGCGACTAGATCTTTTCTAGGATCAGGAAATTCAGACACCATTGTTCTCAATTCCATTCGGGAAAAAGGGCAGTGCATGGCAATGTTTCTGACAGGAGTGACTCCTGAAGCGTCAGTTTTCCCATTTGGCACTGCAATTACCCTAACGGGATTAAGTCCAATAACATCATTCTGAGTAGATCCTACAACATGTGGTGAAATGGTTTCAGCATAGTGTATGGTGCCGTACTTACCAGTTGATACGACCTCACCTGTCCCTCCGCTAGGGGCCTTTGATACTAATTTTACGGGTTGGGCCAGGCCCACTGTTGTTTCTGCTATGGTGGCTGCTAGAGAGAGTGCCGATATTGTTGTTGACTCGTCCTCTTGATCACACTCCTGGGGAAAGTTTAAAACAGGGTACAGCTTGCACGGGTTAGTATTTGCATCTATAATCTTAGTCACATTATTCTTAACATTTACACAGTTACTAAGTGCCTGTTTATCATACACCAGTGTGTCATTCTCTGTAACCACTCTCTCTCCTGTTATGTATGGTGGCGGTGGCGCGGTAGCTATCAGTTTCCTGATAGGGTTAGCTCCAGCCGCCTGAGCCAATCCTCTCTTTATTTCACCCTCCTGTTGCCATAACTGTAAATAGTCATAATGTTTGATCCGTCTCTTTGCAGATTTAATGAGACATATCCTTCTCCTTAGATTTTGTAACACATCTGGGCTAAAACTGCCTACTCTTGGGAACTTCTCCCCGTCATGCACAGTCATTCTTTCCCATTCATCGCACAAAACCTCTGTGTGTGAACCGTATTTCTCACACATTACATACCTTGCCGACCCGATTGGTCGGTTTACTGAGTCAACCCGAACCGAGGTTGATCGCCCCCTACCTGAACAACTGGCCCCCATCGTTGCAGGTGTTGCTTTCACTACCTCTGACCTTCAAATCAGGGTCCTCAGCTAATCCTTACAAAAACCAAGATGTCCGGGGTAGGCCGGCGGCGAAGTTTACCGAGTACTCCACTCACTCGCCCACGTCGACCAATACGCCCACACACTGCCTTAGCGCTGGCGTACTCGACCTAGGGCCCCTGCGACCTGAACCTCTATTTACTGGAACATGTGGGTGTGATCCAAAGAGCACTTAACCCTTTCCAGTAACTATTGGTTGTTGGATAGTTCCCGAATGACCAGCGAACTTCACTTAAAATAAAAAAAAATTACACAAATCACGTTAGAATGTACAAATAGCGTTTATGACCCCTCTAGCGTACGCAAATGGTACTGGGTCAAATTACTAACTAATGCACACAATTACGTGCGGTACAATCGTTCTGCACATAAGCAACTAATCTTATGTGCGGAGCGACCAGTGGAATCGAAAATTGTGGCTGCAAATTCCTTCAGCCTGAGCTTTAATGGCCTATATGGGTTCCGCACCAACCTTTCTGGTGTTGTGCTCCTTTTATCTATAGCGGACTTCTTAGTCTGCTGTACCTAGACCTCCTGGTCTGTCTGGACCTCCTGGTCTGTGCTACAGTAGACCTCCTGGTCTGCTATACTCTAATGCTCTTTTTTTAAATGTTTAACAAGGGATGCCTCCCAAGCCACCATGCAGTCACTTACACGTATGTACCTCACGAGAACTCGATGATTTCCTGTGGTTCAACCCAAAAAGATTTTAGAAACTTATATATACACACTCTTTCACCTCATATACTCTTTACTTTCGTTTCTGCGCAGAAATCCCTTTCATTCAGTAACACAGTCTAGTCCAGATGAGTTGCAAATTAGAGAAGGATCTATTAGCTTAACATTTTGGACACTAAAATTGACTTGCGCTATTTATCGCGTTACCTCCTTTTCGCCTATTTAAAATAATACTATCGTGTGATTTGTGTTATGTGGGCGTACCCAGACGCTCCGTTGCGTAATATACGCTCCGTGCGTCGGCCCTTGTGTTGCGTACACTAGTCTCACCCTTTTGTTAGAGACACGTGTACGCCAGCCAGATATGTCCACAGAAATACAATTAACACGTTTATATCAATGTAGATGATCTTAAAATGTAATCATCTACTGAGCACCACACAGGTCTTTCCTTATGTCTTTAGGCAAAGCTGTGTGCGTGTTTTACAAATTACCCCTTAATGTATTATTTTTACTCTTTAACTACCAATAGCAACAAATCTTTCTTAGCACGTTATCAATTATGAAATGGCAAACAGGAACGTGAGATGTGAAAATACACGAATGAAAAGAAATGCAGATGTATGCGTGCGTGCGTACGCAAGACAGAAATAAAACAGTTTTAAAAAGACAATAGCGTATTGTTCTTACCTCCGGTTCCGGATTCCACCAGCACTCCTACGACGTAGCGAAACAGACGCTTATCTAGCCAGCACTACTGCCTACTGCCTTCCCGCCCTTGCTGGCAGATCACGTCTGCTTTCGTCAGTGTGGATATGTGGAGGACGGACGAGCTCCCAATTGATAATGCTGATATTGATTACCTTATAACCTTCACTATATGGGTAAGAGACTAAGTACGCAATTGGCATATGAGATGCCGTAAGGGTACGCACTTAGCGTAGCAGACGCTTAGCCGTGGTCGGGACGCACGAGCGGCACGTTCGCTCACGGCTTAATGCGTAGAGTCAAGCACGCTATAGGCTGCCGACTAACGTAATGATACGCTACTAGCGTAACGGACGCTCTAGACCACGAGGAGATCACGAGCGGCGCAGACGCTCACAATATGACAATCAGTAAACCTTGAATGTAACACACAGAAAGGATACTCTTATGCTGTAAACCCTGTACTGAAACACTGTAGTGATATAACGCTGCTTAACCTTAATAATACTAAAGCTGTTTGAGCGATCGAGATGCTCTTATTACCCTTTGCAATATAATGAACACACAATACCGTGCTAAGGTTCCAACACCTTTATAACAAGCGTTTAAGTTATATCGAAAAGAGAAACAGTTAACAAGTCATACACTACAAACTAACATGTAATTCTAACAGATTATCTAGACAGAAATATACAATAACGTTACAATCTTATACTAAAACAGAGAGAGAGAATATGGCCAATACAATCAAAAAAGCGAGAAGATTACAGAGAATTACTTACACACACTGGGAACGATCGCTGCACTTATTCCTGGTACCAGCTCCGAGTTTGTCAATATGATAACCGTTTGTGGAGTGAGAGAGCTGTCCAGGCTGGCTGACCTTATATACACTGCATACAGTATACTACAAAGGGACCTATAATCTCATTGTTCATTGGACACAGGAATGTCTCCTCGCATCATAACAAAAGGTCATAGGTTAGTTTGAACAGGTGGGCTGTGGCTATTACAACCAGCTCAGGTGGGAGGGAATCTCCGGATTCCCGCCGCATGGATAATGAACTGCAAATATAGGAAATGTCCAGAAACTACTAATGGCCATAACTATACGCAGGAGCGTTTAATCTATACCTAACCAACACCGGATTATTGCTATTAAAATACTCTTCGGTTAGGTACCAGACACAACTGTCCTACCTTAATCAGACCCTTTGAACCACGTAAAGAGGGATTCCCAAGTCCGTGAATAAGTCACAGTGAACAAACTTACAGTTATCACTAAAGGGAACATTACCTATAAAACCTGCTATATGGATTTATTTAGGAGCGATTGAGTCGCTCGCTAGACGCACACAAACTCTACCGTAAGTGCACATACCCTGCGCTCGAGCGCACGCTCGTAGGGGCGCCGTCACGCAACTGCGAGTATGTGCACGCACGCCAAAGAAAGTGCATGTGCAGCGGGCAAGCGCATGAGGTGAATATATGGCAACGTGCAGCGTGATATTTTTCTGACTTTGACAATCTCTACACAATGACTTCTACTAAAGGTTACAAGAATACATTGATTTAATAGAAGACATTTTACCTGATTCAAAGAGTGATGCAGATGTTGCCACAGCTACTTTTTTGACTGAAGTTGCAGCTGCCCCTTTATCTTAATGCTGTCTCTGATTTTTAAACAAATGAAAAGCTCAATTGCTGAATCTTCAGTCGGAAATGTGCATATTTAGGATAAGATTGGCCCATTAACTGTGAGTAACAGAGCTACCAAATATTTTTTAAAGATACTGAACATATGAATAGTGTACAATTGAGGCTCACAGGGCCAGATCAAGGTCTGTGGGGGCCCCTGGGCAGCAAAGTTGTGGGGCCCCTATAAATAAAATTATGAAAGTTATAGGTCACCAGGCAGCACAGGGGGAGGCATTCACAGACTTTCCCGACCCGTCTGGCTGCCATTGCCAATAGGCCCCCTGTTACTCCCATTGCACTGCCCCAAATGTGCTTCTTCCTGTCTCCCTGTTCCTGTAGAAATGGCACCCCTTTTGCCACTTCGGTGGGACTGTTAGGGTCCAAGGAGCAGCCGCCTCACCTATAATAACACCCACCACCACCACGGGAGTGACAAGGCATTTTATCTCGTGCAGGCAGTGGCCATTGCATGTGATGGGAAGGACTCCCCCTGATGTGGTTTCAGCGATGGTGGGCCTCTTGTCCCTCTATATCTGGTCACAAGAGACCTCATAAGAGTGTTGGACAGAAGCCTGTAATGGCAAATAGCAGTGGTCAATTCTGGGGGGACATATATATACTTGTGACCCCAGCTTGTGTGTAGTATAACAATATGTGAGGATTGCGGATAGATAAAATGTATTCATTCATTTTCTAACAAACAGTAAAATATTATATGGAAAATGGAAAAACCATACAATAAATCAATAAAATCAGCTTATAAAGTGTCAGTCTTTGCCAGGGTGTTTAACAGGTGCCTACTGTAAATAAGTGCTTGTTTGGGTGATACACTGGTTCATTATGCATGTGGACTACTATAATGAATATTGCTAAGCAGTCCATACATAGTGAACCAGTGTATCACCCAAACAAGCACTTATTTACAGTCAGCACCTGCTCGTGAGACTCCAGACTTGTAGTGTGTCTCAGGGGCAGATGTATTAAGCCTGAAGAAGTGATAAAGCAGTGATACTGTAAGTGGAAGGTGATTACGCACCAGCCAGTCAGCTCTTAACTGTCAATTTACATATTGGAGCTGATTTGCTGGTGCGTTATCACCTTGCACTTATCACTGCTTTATCACTTCTCTAGGCTTAATACATCTGCCGCTCAATGCTGGGTGGATGTCTGCAGTTTTGTGTGCTGTAGCGGAACCACTCCTCTACTCTTAACTGAGTACTTTGGTCATGCAGGGTTAATACTCCCTCACCATAAACCGGGGGAGGATGTCTGCAGGCAGTGCTATCTGGGGCAGAGTGTCTAGCTTCTGTGCTGTTCTCCGTGCGATGTTAGTTGCACTGCTGATCCTGCTCCTGTTTCTAGTCAGTGTAACTGGTTGTATGGCTGCATTACCAGACCTCCTGCTGCACAGTCAGTTGGTCTCTATCTTCTTAATGTCCTAGCCTTGTTGGTCCTGATCAATGCTAGGAGTGTGTGGAGACTTCCTGGTTACCGAGTGAGCGATTCCTGATAGGGTGCTGCTGCCATCTCCGCTCTGATGTGGCAAAAGGGTTTGTACCTACTTGTCTTTTCCGTTCCTTCCTAGTTACTAGGGGGCAGTATGTGGTGGCCGCCACTGTCACCCCTATTATAATCGAGCTCTGGTGGCCCATAAACTGAAACTACAGTATGTTACAATTCACATGTTCTCCAAATGTACTGTAGTTTGGTTTCCCAAAGTAAATTACATAAAGACAGAATGCAGAGTTATATACAATAAAAATAAATTTGTATTTGCAAATGAACAAAGTTGCCTCCATGAAGCACATAAGACGCTGTGTGACATCATGCAGATAATTTGTGTACATTTTTTTATTATCACAGGAAATAAATGGTTCTGCATTAAGATGGTCACACTTTGGGGGTATCCAATTAGCCGTGATATCGTAGTTTTGCAATAAATTATTACAAATTCGATAATTTGGTATCCTATTAGTGGTGATAAATTAATTAAGCAAAAGGTCTTAATTATTTTTATTTACCCAATAATGACATGCCATTTCTGGGGACAAAAAATGCAAAGTTATGGAAATCTGGGTACATCTGGATTTATGGGTGGGACAAGTATTTTTAGGCTTGCAGGTGGGAGTAATTGGTCTGTTTCCATTTTTTTTAAAAGTACCCTAAAATGCTTATAACAGTCATTTCACCCAATTTAATTGCATCAAGTAATTTTATTATGGCCACTAATAGACTTCTATGATGTTTTCCTGTGTTAGTTTAGTATTTTTTAGGGATACAGGCATATTTCCCCATTTTCTCCTATACTTATGTCTATTTTTGCCAGCTACAACTATCTCGCAATTCCCATTATCGCCATTTTGGAATAGTATAGGGGATGATAAACAGGAGCATACAGGCTGCGTTAACCCAATTTTTCAGCAAAGAGGTGCAATAACATTAGCCGCTATCACGTTATCGCGGCTAATTGGAAACTCTCCTTTGAGTTTAATAAAGAACTGAATATTCCTATTTAAACAAGGTAACTTCTGTACAAATCAGCTGCATTTTTTTCCCTGTTTTAAAATGTAGAAAAGCAGAGATAATCATGTAATGTAAGAAGATAAGTAAGTGCATCCCTATGCTCCATTAGTAGAGAAGGGGCAGATACTGTATAACATGTGCAGAGAGAGTTAGATTTGGGTGGTTATATTGTTTCTGTTCAGAGTAAATACTGGCTGATTAATTTTTACACTTCAATTTAGATTTCAGTTTAAACACACCCCACCCAAATATAACTCTCTCTACACATGTTACATCTGCCCCACCTGCACTGCACATGGTTTTGGCCATTAAATAACAACTTTGCTGCTGTGATCAGTTCTGAATTAGGTCCTTAATTCATTGCTGTATAACTTCTCAAATTATCTCAACTCTGTTAACACTTCCAAACTGAAAACTTTGCTTAATTATTAAAACATGCTAGACTTTCTATAAGCTTATAGCCTATAGTTCTAAACCAGGTGATCAGAGGGGAAAAAAACATACTGTATCTACTGTACAATTATGACATGAAGACATTGACAGGCAAAAGGGTCAGTTTTTTTATTTTTTTATTGACAGGAGTCAAAACATGTATGGTGGTGAAGAGAGAAAGTACCTACACATAGTACTGCCATTTGGCTCTGAGATAAATGGTTGACCTAGTTAGGGTCGACAGTCATTAGATCGACCACTATGGTTGACATTGACATGGTCGAAAAAGCAAAATTGTCAACGCATTGAAATGGTTGAATTGGGACGCGTTGACACATGGAAAGATAGACATGAATTTTTAACTGTTTTTTGTGTAATTTTTTCCATAACATGACAAGGAACCACAATTAGTGTGCCTCGTTTACTTGCATGCTGTGGGCAAAGTGCCTCACTCCGCTACCGCTGCGCTTGGCACAGGTAACTATTCCCAGTCGTGGTCCATGTGGATGTTAAATTCTGAAAAAGTAAAAAATCTAAGTCCTGTCAACCTTTTCGTGTGTTGACATGTCATGTGTCGACTATTTTAATGTGCCAACAATTTTCCTATGTCAACCATGTTAGTGTCGACCAATAGTGGTTGACCTAGTGACTGTCAACCTAAGGAGAGTCAACCTACCATCCGGATACCCTGCCATTTTCACCAATCCAATAAAAGGTACAGAAGTGTCCTTTTACATCCTTGCTCCATCTACCCGTGCAGAATACAACCTGTAAGGCAGTGGAGGCAGCAGGAAGTGGTGCTCTCGCTATCCACAATCACAACTGAGAACCGATAGGGGTGGTTAGTGGGGGTAGTGGGAGGGCATGCTCCCTCTACTTATAAATTTTAAGCTGTAGCCTAGCGCATGCTCCCTTCATTCATGGCAGAACAACAGAAGCTGGAGCCTGTGGGAGATGGTTGCATGACACACCACAACAGCCTCCCATAGCACCAATATATGAAGACACATCTGTTATTCAGGTCAATTTCCAACCCACTGCCTACATCTCAAGGCTTAGCTGGTAGTCTGCTGCCCACCCATCACTAACAGCTCAATGCTTATATTAGGGCAAACTCCTAGCTCATCACCAACAACTCAAGGCTTAGATGGGGCAAACTGTCATCCCTTCACAAAACATTCAAGGTTTAAATGGAGGCCAACTGCTAGCTCATTGCTAATGACATATTGCCTAGAAGGGGACCAAATGCCTGACCATCACCAACAACTCAAGACTTAAACAGGGGCCCACTGTCTGACAAACATCTCAAGGTATAAAAACTCTCCTGCAAATAATGAACAAAAAGGTTTACTTGGACCAGTGGTATCACTGACCCCTATAGGGTGAAAGTAGTGTGAATTTATGTATTTGCTGGGAGAACATCTCAAGACTTACAACAAGACAGTCACTGTTACCATTCAATCACACACAAGCACATTAACAAGATTGTAAAAGAGCTTTCTCAGATTGGACCTTCTGAGTGATATATTTTATTTTCTCATCTAGTGTATATGGGCCTTAACTCTGCTTGCACTTCAAAACTTCAAACTATGCTTAATTATTGAAACATGTTAGACTTTCTATAAGCTGATGCCAGCCTATATTTGGACTGAGGGAAACGAACCATATCTATAATTAAGACATGGAGACATCCCGGAAGGTAAAAAGGGTCAGATTTATTTAATAATTTATTGAAAGGAGTAACAAATGTATGGTGGTGAAGAGAGAATGGACCTACACACAATACTGCCATTTTACCCAATCTAATAAAAAGTACAGATTTGTCCTTTAACATCCTTGCCTGCGATGCATTTGCATCATGGGAAGGATGCCACGGCACAGTGTACGGTAATGGTAACTAGCATATGCATGCTCCTGCTACCCGTGCAGAATACACCCTGTCAGACAGAGGAGGTAGCAGGAAATGGGGCTCACGCTATCCACAATCACAAGGAAGAACCGATGGGTGTGGTTAGTGGTGGTAGTGGGAGGGTATGCTCCCTCTACCCATAAATTTTAAGCTGCAGCCTAGCGCATGCTCCCGCCATTCATGGCAGAACAAAAGAAGCTGGAGTCTGTGGGAGATGGTGGCATGACACATCACAACAGCTTCCCATAGCACCAATATATGAACACATATCCGTAATTCAGGTCAATTGTCAACCCACTGCCAACAACTCAAGGCTTAGCTGGTAGTCTGCTGCCAGCCCATCACTAACAGCTCAATACTTAGATTGGGGAAAACTCCTAGCTCATCACCAACAACTCAAGGCTTAGATGGGGCAAAATGTCATTCCTTCACAAAATATTCAAGGTTTAGATGGAGGCCAACTGCCAGCTCATTGCTAACAACAAATTGCATAGAAGGGTACCAAATGCCTGACCATCACCAACAACTCAAGAATTAAATAGGGGCCCACTGTCTGACCAACATCTGAAGGAATACAAATTTTCCTACAAATAATGCACAAAAAGTCTTACTAGGACCAGTGGTGTCAATGACACAAATATGGTAAAATCAATGTAAAACCATGCATTGGCAGGGAGAGTATCTCAAGACAGCCACTGTTACCATTCAATCACAAGCAAACAGTTACAATAATCAAGTGGAATGGTGGGAACTTCCAAAGAAGCAAGAGATCTCCCAACTAGGAAGTCGCTATTATAAACTAGCAAAACTCCACCCCTCGATAATGACTATAATAATCAATCATTAAAAGGAGACCCTCATTAAATTTGTGATTCTTGTTCTCCACCATTGGGAGTTTGAATAGTGGCAGTTGATCTACTGTACAAGCTCTGGCAAATGGTCAGTGATGACTGTAATGTTAATATACAGTCCTGTACTGCATAGTGTACACACAGATGGTGACCAACAGTCAGATGGAGAGTAAAACATTTTTTTTTATACAGATGCAAACAAACATATTAAAACACTTGTGTATGCAGATGCAACTAATGTGTTAAATGAATAATGTAGCTAATTTACTTTAAAGTATGTACAGTGCACTAAGTACCGTGTTTTGATATAGGAGCGCCCGAGTCCTCTAACGGCATAAACAAACAAAGGAATCGCTGCTAGCATTACTTTTACACATGAACTTGTTTAACTTCCATGCAGAAATGTGGGCTAGTGGTGAAAGCTCCAACCTCCCATGCTGAGGGTCCCAGGTTCGATACCCAAAGTGCCAATCTATTTTTTTCCCCTGATAATCACTTTATTATTATTTTTTCTTTGTAATCCATTGTAATCGATTCAATGGAAGTGTGCACACAGGTTTCACATAAATCAGGGTAAATCAGCAGGAGCGACTCATTCCGCTATCTAAAATACACAGCGGTAATGAGCACCCATACATAGACATAGCAGTAAATATAAAGTAGTGTATTCTGACTCAACTAACTGTTCGAGCATCACAGTACTGTAGATCGTCGACATTAGAAAATCTCTGTTGTACTTTATCCAACTCAGTAATTTACTAAGAATTTGCATTCTCAATCACTGACGACAGTAGCCAAACACTGCCGGGAAAGCATAGAATTTGTAAAGAAAAGGAGCTTTCAAATAGACCTTTGTTTTTGCTGGCACGTTCAGTTAGTCATGCACGGATCAGTGAGATCCATGCATGCTTCTCTGTGGAAAAAGGTCAGAAATAGTTAAAAATGTACAAAAAAAAATTGCATAGGGTCCCCTCTCCTAAGCATAACGAGTCTTGGGCTCTCTGAGCCGGTCCTCATAGTTTAAATACCGGGGAAAAATTGACTGGGGTCCCCCTGTATTTAGGTAGCTAGCACTGGGCTCTTGGGCCAGCCCTGGATCCAAAAATATGGGGACAAAAGACGTAGGGGTCCCCCATATTTTTAAAACCAGTGCCGGGCTCCACTAGCCGAGATAGTAATACCACAGATGGGGGACACATTTTTGTAGGTCCCTGCGGCCGTGGCATAACCCCCCCAACTAGTCACCCCTGGTTGGGGTACCCTTGGGGAGTGGAAACCCCTTAAATCAAGGGATCCCCCCCTCTAGGCACCCATGGGCCAGGGGTGAAGCCCGAGGCTGTCCCTCCATCCTTGATCAGTGGATGGATGGTTTATAGCATTTTTGTGTGTGTAAGAAAATAATATTGTCTTTTGTTTTAGATCTACAAGTCCCAGCAATCTTCCCCCACTTTCTGGTACTTGTAGAACCACAAGTACCAGCATGCGGTGAGATAATGGGCCCGCTGGTACTTGTAGTTCTACAACAACAACAAAAAAACAACTAAAAACAAGACAAACACACTGTGACAGTAGAATTTTATTAAAACACACTTACACACTCATACATACAGATGTGTCCACATACATATTTGCTATATCCCGCCATGTATCTACATAATACGTCCTTGGAATAATAATTGTTCCAATTGTGCCACAATCTGTGTTCTTAGGTCCCCAGTCCACAGTATATTCAGTCAAGTGGTAATTTTATTTATCTCAATGGAAAAATATAGATCATGGGCCCTCATTCCGAGTTGTTCGCTCGCAATCTGCTTTTAGCAGCTTTGCACACGCTAAGCCGCCGCCTACTGGGAGTGAATCTTAGCTTATCAAACTTGCGATCGAAAGATTAGCAGAATTGCGAATAGACACTTCTTAGCAGTTTCTGAGTAGCTCCAGACTTACTCGGCATCTGCGATCCGTTCAGTCAGTTTCGTTCCTGGTTTGACGTCACAAACACACCCAGCGTTCGCCCAGACACTCCCCCATTTATTCAGACACTCCCGCGTTTTTCCCAGAAACGGTAGCGTTCTTTCACACACTCCCATAAAACGGCCAGTTTCCGCCCAGAAACACCCACTTCCTGTCAATCACATTACGATCACCAGAACCTCGTAATGCCGTGAGTAAAATACCTAACTGCATAGCAAATTTACTTGGCACAGTTGTACTGCAGACATTGCGCAAGCATGCGCATTAGCGACTAATCGCTCCGTTGCAAAAAATAAGATCGAGCAAACAACTTGGAATGACCACCATGGTGCAGATCAAGTTTAAAGGGGACAACACATTTTATTTAACACAGAACACTCACAATTTACACAAAGAAAAAAGCATGTAACCAATCAAAAGGGATGAGTGGGGGTGTAGACTTCTAACATCATCACGTTACCTTCCCAGAATGGCATTTGGGACACCACTGGCGGTTCCAGATTGCATACCAGTTTGGAGTAGCTTTGAAGTCATAAGTCAAACAACGTCCACAATCTATGGGAAAACGCCACCAGCTTGACGCGTTTCGGACAGCATCTGTCCTTACTCAGAAGCTTGGTGGCAATGAGCACTAACACAAATATATATCCTTCACATAAATAGATCATAGAGTCCATGTGTGTGGCATTCTCCTGCCACACAACAACGCCAAACGGCCCTTAGCGGCTGGAAGTCATGTGACAATGTGTTCCAGCGTTAATGCCGGAACTTCATCATGTGTTCCATGCTGTAAAACGTGGAATCGGACATAGAAAATTGCGTATTTAAATCAAAATGAAATCTTCCTGATCCATAAAGAGGAGGATTTCGTTTTGATTTAAATGCAGAATTTTCCATGTCCGATTCCTCGTTTTACAGCATGGAACGCATGATGAACTTCCGGTATTGACGCTGGAATGCATGGTCACTTCCGGTTCCGGCCACATGACTTCTGACCATGCACTGCCGTTCGGCGTTGTTGTGTGGCCGGAGAATGCCACACACATGGACTCTATGATCTAATTATGTGAAGGATACATATATATTTGTGTTAGTGCTGATTGCCACCAAGCTTCTGAGGAATGACAGGTGCTGTCTGAAACGCGTCAAGCTGGTGGCGTTTTCCTGTGGATTGCGGACGTTGTTTGACTTCTGACTTCAAAGCTACTGTCCCAAATGCCATTCAGGCAGGGTAACGTGATGATGTTAGAAGCCTACACCCCCACTCATCCATTTTGATTGGTTACATGCTTTTTTCTTTGTGTAAACTGTGAGTGTTCTGTGTTAAATAAAATGTGTTGTCCCCTTTAAACTTGATCTGCACCATGATCTATATTTTTCCATTGAGATAAAAAAAAATTACCACTTGACTGAATATACTGTGGACTGGGGACCTAAGAACACAGATCGAGGCACAATTGGAACAATTATTAATCCAAAGATGTTTTATGTAGGTTTTTTTGCACCCACTTGTTAACCTTTATTTACAATATTCTTTCATTTGGAATTTTGTGAGGATTCCTATGTTTTTCAAGTAGGCTGCATTGGTCTAGGCAGCACATTTGTTCAACATTTTTTCATTATATCCCACCATGTATGGCACAGTTTTGCATGCCATAGACTCAGAGATTTAGCCATGCCTTGTGATTTTTTTTTATTTGCTTCTTTAATATGTTACTTTATACATATTCTATTATGGCAAACAATTTTTTTTTAAATTCATCCACTCGCTACTTGTGAAAAACTTACCACTTTGTTATGATTTGATAGACAAGATTAAATTTAATTAAGATAGATTCCAAATTTTTACCACATATATATATATATATATATATATATATATAATTAGTTCCAAAGATGTTTTAAAAAATAATTATAAATAAATAACAAAGTTATATTAAAGATAACATATATATCTATCTCTATGGATTGAAAATATATAAGAGGAAGGAATCAACACAGTCCAGTTTCATATCTCTTTACTGACATCTTGTGGTCATTATACCATATTTTATCACCATTCATTAGATTATAATGCACTAACTGACCAATTATTTGATTTCATATTTATATTAATAGTTATTGGAGGATATTAGAGTACTGCATTTAGTTCTAATGCCTCATTTAGGCCACTTGGATACAGGGAATTAACAGAAAGGTCCAGAAAATGTATTGTCGACACAATTGAGTGTATCTATCTCCCCCCCGAGATGTAGGTGTGATATGTTCTAGTCCAGCTACTCATAGGGAACTGGGATCTTTATTATGATGATGTAAAAAGTGTCTCGATAAGCTATGTTTCGTAAGCCCATTCACGATATTTCTACGGTGTTCCATTAACCTTAATTTCAAAGATCGAGTCGTTCTAGCAACATAATTTAAATTACATCCACATTTGAGTAGATATATAACCCATGATGTATTACAGTTAATAAAAGTGGAAATACTTATACATTTCTCTTCTAAAGCTAATTCTATCATTTTGGTTTTATTACATGCATGTAAACAAGTAGTACACTTATTGGCTCCACATTTGAAAAAAACTTTCGGTTTTGTTGGTAACCAGCCCCCATCGGATTTTTTTATCTATACCCAATGGCTGGGTTTTTAGTTGGCTTGGGGCCAATATAGTTTTTAAAGAGTTATTTTTCTTTAAAATAAATTCTGGTTGTGACGGAAGAATATTGTTTAAGATTGGATCACTCAAAAGCATATGGTAGTTCTGTTTAATCGTTAATTTTATTTGAGTAGATCTATTATTACATTTAGATATAAAAGCTAGTTCTTTTCTATCAGATGGAATTTTAGATTTTGGATAGAGAAGTGTATGTCTTTCTATTTGATTTACTTTTAATATTGCTTTATTCAGTATATGTTGGGGATAGCCCCTATCGTTAAAGGATTCCATTAAGCCGGCTGCTTGAATTTCAAATGCTTGAGTGCTGGAACAATTTTGTTTAATACATAGCAGTTGTCCTTAAGGGATGCTGTTTTTCCATGACTGATGGTGTGACTCTTATAATTCAGATAGGAATTATGACCAACATCCTTTATATAATTAAAAGTTTGGATACAATTATCCACTATCTCTAGAGTGATATCCAAGAAATTCGTTTTTGAAGGACTGAAGCTGGAGGTGAAAATTAAATTATATGTGTTGGTGTTGAGAGAATTAACTAAATCTACAAAAGTGGTGTGATCCCCGTCCCAAATAAAAAATAAGTCATCAATGTACCGCCCATAGAGGACAAGACGCTCGCTGAGCCCGCCCCCCCAAATTAGGTCTTCATCCAATTGACCCACATATAGGTTGGCGTAGCTCGGCGCAAATCTTGTCCCCATGGAGGTTCCCATCATCTGACGATAAAACGTGTTTGAAAAAAGAAAATAATTGTGAGAAAGAATGAAAGAAATAGAGTCAACAATAAACTGCAGGTGTCTCTCAGAGAAGTCCCCATCAGCTGTTAATATTTGATTAATCACCTTTACCCCTAACTGATGAGGTATGTTTGTGTATAAACTGGATACGTCCAGAGTGGCAAAAGCATATGATGGTTTCCAGGTGATTCCTTGAATTAATTCTAAAAAATGCATAGTATCTTTGATGTGGGACCTCAACCGAGAGACACGTGGTTGGAGGTAACCATCAACATAGGCTGATAGAGAAGAAGTGAGAGAGATAACACCAGAAATAATAGGGCGTCCTGGGGGTGAAGTGATGGACTTGTAAATCTTTGGTAAAAAATAATACATGGGAATGTTGGGATGTAAAGGAAAAAGAAACTTCAGTTCTTCCTTGGATATCACTCTATCCTGAAGTGCCATTTGCAGAAGTGCATGTATCTCCTTTTGAAATATGGTAGTGGGATCGTCATGGAGGACTTCATAGAGGTTCACGTCATATAATTGCCAATGGGCTTCCTTGACATAATCTTCTCTGTCCTGTACGATGAGCCCACAGCCCTTATCAGCTTCTTTAATGATAATTGATGTGTCTTTCGTTAGTTTTTTGATAGCTCGTTTTTCTCATTTGTTCAAATTTTGTTTGGTGTTACATATTGATGAGAATATAGATTTCAAATTTTCCCAGGTGGTTTTATAAAAAGTCTCCACCTGGCTGCTTTTGAAAATAATGGGGAAAAAATCAGATTTTAATTTACACATCTTTTTGTCTATACTGAAACTCTTCTTTGTTGAAAGCTGAGTATTATTGTCACAGCCCAATTCTTCCAAGATTTTAAGAGTTGGATCATCAGTAGCATCTAGTACAATAGGAAACTCATTGGAACAAGTACCTATATTCACTCTCTTTGCAAAAAATCTATTTCTACAATGGGGGCGAACAAATCGATTTAATTCAACATAGAGATCAAATATGTTGGCGGGTTCTGAGGGTGCAAACTTAAGTCCTTTATATAAGAGTGACATTCACTAGTGGTCAGCTATTTAGAAGATAAATTATAAATATTTTTTACATTCCTTTCTAGTTTTTTATGTCTTACTCTCCTAAGGTTCTCTTTTTTGCCTCCCCGTCGTTCTCTATAGTTTGATCTCTGTATCTTTTTGGTGTCTGATGTTTTCTCCCCCCTATTTGGTCCCTGTACCGGTACTCTCGCTGATCTAAAAAAGAGGGGGTATCATGGACATTTTTCTTTCCTCTGCATTGTGTATCCTTAGGTCATGCGCCTCTCTGTAAATCTCCCCTGTCTTGTAGAATAGGATGTTTAGTTTTAGTTGGTGATCCTTCCTGTTCATATTTAGATGTACTCATTCTAGGCCTATTTTTCTTCCCATAGTTGGAGTCTCTAACTTTTTTTGTTAACCTCCTACTGCAATTTTATGTTTATCTCTATAGGAGCTAATTTCACCATTTTTATAATCATCTGTGTCACGCTTACATTTTTTACATTTGATTTCTGTGATGGACATTTCAAATTGAATCACTCTTTCGGAGACCACACGGTCTCTTTCTATATATTCTGTGGTGGTTTTGTAATTATCTATTTTTTTAAGGTGTCTATCTCTGAAACTATTGACTCCACTTTCTTATTTCTGAATATAATTACTAATTCCATTAACTGTACAGAACATTTGACTAAAATATTTACCCACTCATTTTGAAAATCGGGGATCTCCCGAAAGATTGAGGGCTTAAACAAATGCAAACCTCTGGGGATAAATTTTTTATCAACATATTTTTGTAGGATTACGCTATCTAGCTAGTGTTTGGTCTCATCCTTAAGGAGAACCTCCAATCTCAAAAAATTATTTTTAACAAATCATCGTCAGTGTTCTCAGAACTCCTGCTATTGTCCCATTTAGACATATACCCTTGTATCCGACTATATCTATCATTAAAAGAGGAAAAACAACTCATTTTAGCAGCCAGAGAGTAACTATGTGAAATTGCAAAAAGAAATTACCAACGTAATGGGCCCGGCACTGCAAATTTAGATGTTTGACCTAAAGCAGCTGTTTAAGGGATAGTCAACCCCTGAGGAAACAAGTGTGGAAAGGATAATATACAGCACTATGAACTGTATATAAAAATACACATTTTATTATGAAAAGAGTTGTTGCAACAAATAAACCATAAGTACTTATGTGATTTATAGATAATCAATTCAAATTATCAATTTAAAACAAATAGGGCACGCTCAACACAGCAGTTTGTATAGTGAATTACCACATGTAGAAGCCTCACATGATCTCCTATTTCAAGTCCATGGAAGAAATGCCACAGTCCAGGGGATGCAATAAACACTTGTCAGATATTTTTAGTCCTTAGGGAGTAAGATTAACAGACCTTCAATGCTTGGTTCCGGACACATGAGGTCCTATTGAAAGCTTGATCCTGTGCTCCTTATTTGGACAACAGTGAGTTTCCCATTGGGATAGTAGGTGTACTTGTAGGCGTATTGCAGTATATATATGAGATCTTTAGTAGTGGGCTTCTTAAAACTAACGCGTTTCGCTGTGTCTACAGTTTTTTCAAGGTATGAATGTACATTGTGAAAGTGCCCTTTTTAAAGCCTGTGTTAATTGCCCATTGATTACAACTGTAACTCATTGCAGACATCATCATATACAAAAAAAATAAGTAAAATAAAATGATATCCAGTTCAAACTATTCATGATCCGTGGAGACAAGTATATATATATATATATATATATATATATATACATAGATATATATATAGATATAGATATATATAGATAGCAGAATGCAGGAGCGACTAATTCCGCTATCTAAAATACACAGCGCTAATGAGCACCAGTAGACATACCAGTAAATACAAATTAGTGTATTCTGACACAACGAACTGTTCGAGCAACATAGTACTGTAGATCGTCGGCATTAGAGAATCTGTAATGTACTTTATGAGAAGGGATCACTGCTACTGTACCAATTACACACCTATCAATGCAACTGCAGTTCTCTATGTGATTTTCATATACAGTATACTGTAGTATTGTGTTGCACATTTGTTGTAACCTGACCTCCCTCCCTGTCTATTATATGAACAGTTTAGGCTGCGAGGGGAGAAGGGGAATGAGGGATGGGGGTAGGGGGAGGCAGTGCAAAGCGGGATGGTGGTAGGGGAAGGTTGTGGAAAATACCATGTTTTGCAATATGAGCTTTGGAGTCCCCTAACAGTATAAAGGGAAGGGGAAAGGGTGAGGGGGGAGGTGGGGATTAACCAGTGGAGTTCAGAGATGCTGTCAAAATATTAATTGTCTGTTGGGTCCCCAAAAAAGAAACAAATAAATCAGTAAATAAAAGTAGTGTGCACATACACAAACGAACGTGTTAAAGCAATAGTCCATTGCTGTTCGGTTAATGTGAGCTATAAAATTAAATTCAATTAAAATGGTCTTAAAGCTTAATATCTCCCATTCTGAGGATACAATTGGCTCAGAATCAGTTTTATATGGAAGGGGAGATGCTTTGCTACCAAAGGATACCAACCAAAAGTTTCTGTGACCCCCACAAGGCTCATGGCAAGCATTGGAACCCATGGTGGGTCTGAATTAAAGGGCCCATTATTGTCTATTGGAAAATGTGTCCACTTTGTGTACTGATATCTCTGGTTATGGGTGTTCCATAGACTCAACACTAGTACCATACAAAAGAGGAGACTTGGCTTTCTGGGCAGACCAACCACTAGTTTATGTGACACTACAAAAGGAAATGCCTAGCAACCGTGTGTCGGGTCCCCTCCAATTGTCACCAGAGCTTTCACGGGATGCAGGGTTTTTGGCTAGATTGAAAATAATGTACAGAAATGCTAAGCACAGTAATTTGGTATCCAGGAACTTAGGGAGGAGGTTTTATCTCTCCTCATTATACTTATAAAGATAACACTTGTGCTGTAGCCTTTACAGCAGAGTACGTTACAAGCTGTTCATGCTTTTTAGTACTCAAATACAAAATACTGTACAGAGACGCTAAGCACAGTGATTTGACATCTATGAACTTAGGAAGGAGCTTTTATATTTCTCTTTTATACTTAGAAAGATAACACTTATCGCTTTAAGTTGCAAGCTGTTTGTGCTGTTAGTACTCAAATGCAAAATACTGTACAGAGATTGTAAGCACAGTGATTTGGCATCCAGGAAGTTAGGGAGGAGCTTTTATATCTCTCCATTAGACTTAGAAAGATAAAACTTGTCACTGTATGTTACAAGCTGTTCGTGCTATTCAGTACTTAAATGCAAAATACTGTACAGAGATTCTAAGCATGGTGATTTGGCATCCAGGAACTTAGGGAGGAGCTTTTATCTCTACCCATTATACTTAGAAAGGTAACACTTGTCACTTCTTTTTTTGGGTCTCGACAGACAATTAATATTTTCAACAGCGTCTCTGAACTCCGCTGGTTAATCCCCACCTCCATCCTCACCCTTCTCCCTCCCCTCTATGCTGTTAAAGGACTTGGATGCTCATATTACAGAACACAGTATTAAGCCACCACCTTCCCCTACCCCCAACCCACTTCCCCCCTGGGAGCCTGCACAGTTCATACAGTAGATAGGGAGGGAAGTAAGGTTACAATAAATGTACAACACAATACTGTACTGTTTATGAAAATCAGATAAAGAACTTGTTGTGGAAAAAAAAGTAAGAGGACCCTATCGTCCTCAGACACGAATGTTTCCTATCTTCTCAGTCTGTCACGTAAACTGTCATTAACATTGTCTGCATAGTGGAAGGACAAATATAAGGATAAGTGTTGGTGAAGAGTAGTTTCTCTGCTGGTCTACCCTTGCTTGTCAATACCGGTCTGTGGGCAACCGATTGTGGCTCTCCCCACAGAACAGGAGCGATATAATCTCTGATTACCTCCTGGCCTGCTATCTGACAGCTCTGTGTACACTGGTTTGAGTCTGCTTCTCGCTACACTGAAGGGCGTGTCCTGAAGCTGCAGACTGGCGTCTCTCTGTGTCTCATGAAAAATCATACTTCTTACTTAGATAATCCCTTACTTGCATGGTTTAACCTAGAGGACATTAGAGGGCAAATATTGTTTGGCATCTTCGCCTTGCTGATTTTCATTTGGCTCTGTTGGAAAATTTGGAGGGACCAAAAGCGGGGATTCGCTGTGTGGGACTTCCCCTAACAGCCAATAGCCATAGAATATAGTGCTGTGAAACACTGAGAGAGGGGTGCAAGAGTCCCCTCCACCATAGCAGGGCTATGGAAAACAGTCACAGTAAACGTGGATTTGGCTGATCACCAAATCAGAGTAATGGACGTCCTGAGACTCCTCGTACCCCACAGGAGGAGATGAGTAAGAAATATGGCAAATGGGTCAGCCGGCATTTACCTAAGTTGGGCAGGCTGACTAGGGGGATGGATTGTGGGATCCCAAAAGAGGGAACCTTTGAATTATCCCGCTGGGCAACCCTCTACAAAAAATAAAACAAAATTCACTGAGCCAAATGAATAGGCAGCTTGGAGTAGGTGGATGGTAGAATCTTATAAAAGACAGCAAAAAGCCCAAAGTATTTTTTTTTACATCAGAAACAAGAACAGGAGGGGCAAATCAGCAAGGAGGGGAGGTACAGTCAGATGAGAAAGAGGGGGAGGAAGGGATTTGTGTGGAGTGGAAGGTGAGCTTGTCATCACTCCCAAAATAACCCAAGGTGAGAGAGATGAAAGGGCCGAGGAATATCGCTTGCCTCAAGCCTCAGCCTAACTTGTTAGAGAGCAGTTCATGCCTGGTACAAGTGAGTTTAGCCAGCTGAAGACAGAGAAATATACAGGAGGTACAGGAGAAAATGGTCCAGAGGGTGATGGTAGTTGACACACCTGGTAACCCCCAGAGGGGTAAGTTTAGGGGGAGGAACAATTAGGAGCCCAGAAATGTGAAGTGCTACAATTGTGTGAAACACGGCCACATTGTAAGAAATTGTCCAGCTCCAAAAAGGGGGGCAGGATAGCGCCTGACAGGGAGGGCTTCCAGTGTTACCAGTCATCTTGGTGTTATGAGCCACAGCAATGGTTCATTCCTGTTTGCATTCGGTTCATGTATTGTATGTTATATTTCTGTTTGCATGTCAGGATTTCTTATGTACTTTAGAGTGCTATACTTTTGTTTACTAGTCTGGTAACTCCAGTGTCATAGTTTGTGGGTCTTCCCACTAGCTGCATTCGGTTCATGTATTTTAGGATATATTTCTGTTTGCATGCCAGGATTTCTTATGTACTTATTTAGAGTGCTATACTTTTGTTTACTAGCCTGGTAACTACAGTGTCATATTTTGTGGGTCTTCCCACTAGCCTTAGTTTTGTGTTTGTGTACTGGCGGCAGCGCCGCACATAACTTGTTTGTTTAGTTCTCATGTTATAGTCACCTTAGCTGTAGCTAGTTTTCCCCTCACTCGCAGTCTCAGGTGGTGCCTTGTAACCTTGTAAGACGGGAGGACATCGGAGTTTGGGCGAACCTAATTCGCCCATTCAAACGCGGCTGCCTTGGGCAGAAGACTAGCACCTCAGGCACCATCCGACCACTGGGAGGAGTAATGGAGTTTGGGTTAGAAAAGGTCTTGCTGCGGCCATTCATACTGACTGCAGCTTCACTCATGAGTACTGGAACTCCCCAGTTGTCACACATTCCACAGAGTTCCAGGGTCTCAATTTGTAACATTGTACTCGTTTCCTAACACTCGGAGAGTAGGGGGGTTATGCTTTTGTCCACTTGACCCTCTCTGAAATGCCTTTTTACTCAGTGGAGTATCTGGTGGACAGTGGAGCAGCCCGTGTTCTCAAGAGAGAAAGTATGTCAATTCAGGCAGGTCCCCAAACACTTGGTATATGGGGGAAGGCAGGTTGCAAATAAATAAATATTGTTTGGAAACATGAGGATGGTCGATTGTGTGCACATCTCCCTTCATATGTTTCCAAAGGGGGAATGATTGATATGATTGCTAAATTTTGGTTTGCACAGTGTTTGAAATACTTTATAACAGATTGTTATGTTCTCCTTGTAGATAGAGGCGTGGCCTGTTGCCAAGGTAACGGCTGCAGTAACAGCAAAGAAATTGATATCTGAATTTGTGTGCAGGTATGGCCTACATGAAACGGTTGAGAGAGCAAATAGCGTATTAAAAATGTCTAAGATCTGTGAGCAAACAAAACTTACATGGGTACAAGCTTTACTAGTAGATCCTTTTGCAATGAGGTATACCACAAAGGGATAACATGGACTTTCATCATTTGAGATACTGTTTGGCAGGCTGCCACTCAAATTACATGGACAGTACGCTTCTCTTACTGACTACGTTGTTCAGCTTCATAAGCCACTGACTAATTTGCATGGCAAAGTGTTTTCTTCTTTACCAGATCCACAAGACACATCTGGAACCCCGATTTGATGGCCCATACCAGGTGCTATTGACCACAGCGACCTCCGTCAAGGTGCAGGGCAAGCCTAATTGGTTACATGCTTCGCACTGTAAGAAAATTAACTTTCAGGTCAATGATGCAAACTGGTCCTAAAAGCATGGGGCCCCCGGGGAGAAGAGAACTGAATGGACTGTTAAGATACGCTTGTTTTTCTGCCTGCTTGTTTGTGCTTTATATCAGTGTGTGCAGGTGAAAGGAGAACAGCAAAAGAACTCTATATGGCTTCTACATCAGCAGACCGCTAAGGAGCTGAACGCCACTGACTGTTGGATCTGTTCTTATGTTCCTGCTAACCATAAAGGAATCCCTTTGATTGGTATCCCTATCTCGATGAATGATCTTAACCTCACAGATTATAGCTATAATGTTGAAATAGACATAAATCACACTGCTCACAATGCTCTTTCAGACCTAGGAATATATTTAGAAATTGCTGGTATAATCTCTCCGCCCACTATGTGTATAGGGCCTATGTTTATTAACCACGTGGCTGAACTAAAAGGTCACCTAGTCAATTTACCTAAGGTATACGTTGGAGAAACAAATTGTGAAAATGCTGCCTTAGTGTTTAACATAGAATACAATGAAAAGTTATGTGACAAGGTGAACGGTAACTGTAACAATCAATGTTGGTGTGCAAAAATGAAAGCTCTTTGTGCCCCTAGGTGTGCCTGCCCTAACCAGACGGATGAGGATGATTGGGATTGTAAGACCCAAGTGCACAATAATATGGTATGGTTTCAGAGCTGGTTGGGAAACCATGGTAAGATAATCCCTAGGGTGCTGAAGCAAGGCCTATACTATATTTGTGGAAATAGGGCCTACTCATGGCTTCCTATGGGAGCTTGGGGGAACTGCACTATAGGAAGAGTTGTGCCAGCCATAAGACAACGTGAGAACATCTCTTTTACCAATATGATAGAAACAAGCCCTAGAGAGACTAGATACAAGAGAGAATTGTTTACTGCAGCAGATAAAGCCTGGATGTGGTTCCCTGCCTGGACAGGCTGGGGAATTGAATTAGCAAATAAGTTAAATAAATATGCAAATATTATGGATGGGATTATTAATGAGACCACAAGTGCCATCCATGCTATCAATGAAGAAATGGCTCAAATTAGGAAGGTGACCCTACAAAATAGGATGGCTCTCATTTACTTGTTAGCTATGGAGGGAGGAACTTGTGCTGTTATATGGAAGGAATGTTGTACCTGGATTGAGGACTCACATGACCCCATAGAAGAGCACATGAATAAAGTAAAGGAATTACAGAAGCAAGCTAGAGACATATCCAAGGAGGGATGGAATCCCTTCTCCTGGATGGGGTCAATTGGTGTATGGTTTAACAATCTATTATCAGATTTAATAAAACCCATAGTGGTAGTGATAGGATTGATTGTATTTCTTTTGATCGCTTGGAAATGCTTAATGTGCTGTATTTCTCATTTCAGGAAAAATGTGGATTCGCTCGCCTAATAGGAAGAATAATAACAGCCACAGAGATGACCGTCTGACGGCCTAGCCCAACTGCCCATCTCTTCTGAGAGACCCCTCAGTTGTTTTAAGAGTTGGGTGGAAGACATCATCTCTGAAAGAGGGTCCCGCAGGTGTACTTCGACAGTTTGGACACCACCCCAGAGGGAGTTTATCCCGAGAAGTGATTTCGACGAGTCAGTCATTCCGATTCCAGCGAATTCACCGAGTGGTCTCTGTGCCCTAGTGCACCTCCGGCTGCTGTTATTATTCTTACAGCTAGATAGATAGGTGTGTGAATGCTTCAATAAAGGTGTGTGAATGCTTAGCAGAATAGCAACCGCGAGGCAGTACTTAGTCAGTTCTTCCTCTTGCGTACATCCTGTCTCAATTGGTACTTTGTCACATAATAAAACCTGGGGGCATCAGAGTACTGGGTGGACCTAATTCGCCCGGGAAAAGCGGCTGCTAAAGGACAAGACTTTGACCTGCAGGTACCAATTGACTGCGGGGTGTGGCAACAGAGTCAGGGTAGGCCCAGGTGCGTCTGTGGCTATATCATCCCCAGTCACAGTCACACCACCCTCTTAGCATTAGTAGTACTGCCATTGTTACCTTTTAGTTTATGTTTTTATATATGTGTGATAATAAAATTATCAAAAGGGTGAGAATTGTTAAGGAAATTTAAGCAATGTATAGAATCTATTCTGACTTTTTAATATCATGTAATACGTAACAGACATTATTATGTAAGATGTTTTGCTGACAAAGAATGTAGGTACGTGACAAGAACTTGCTTTACTTTGCTAAGTCACCCTAGTCTTGCTGATTTGTGTCATGTGCCCACCCAGGACCAGATGGTGTTCGATAAGGAGGAACGGGCCTCAAGGCCTGCTATGATTGGTCCAAGCTTGGGTGGAGTAATTCTTTGTAAAATGCAATATTAGGGGCCATCTATGCCATGTTCGAGAGGCAGATGGAGCTCCCTTGTAATTACTTATAAGTGCATGCTGACTGTCACTTTATAGTAATCTTGCTCTGCCATTATCAATATAAACTTTGAATTTGGCTACAACTATTCACGTTTGTGCTTTTTTTCAACAACAAACTGCAGTCACCTTGATAGATGTGCAAATGGTACAGTAGCAGTGATCCCTTCTCACAAAGTACAACACAGATTGTCTATTGCCAATGATCTACAGTACTGTGTTGCTTGAGCAATTAATTGCATCAGGATACACTAATTTATATTTATTGGTATGCCTATGGGTGCTCGTTACTGTTGTGTATTTTAGATAGTGGAATCGGATGCTCATGCAGATTCACCCTGATTTATGTGAAACCTGTGTGCACCCTTCCATTGAATGTTTTAGAAATGGATTACACTGAAAAAAAAATTATAAAGTGAATGTCAGGGGGAAAAAATATAGATTGGCACTTTGGGAATCGAACCTGGGACTCTCGGCATGGGAGGTGGGAGACTTCACTGCTAGCCCACATCACTGCAGGGAAGATACACAAGTTCATGTGTAAAAGTAATGTAAGCAGAGATTCCTTCCTGTTGGTGTTCGTTTATGCTGTTAGAGGACTCAGACGCTCATTTAGTGCACTGTACATACTTAAAAAGTCAATGAGCTACATTATTACTTTCACACATTAGTTGCATCTACATACACAAGTGATTTATCACGTTCATTTGCATCTGTATAAACTATTCACATAGTGATTTGGCATCCAAGAACTTAGGGAGGAGTTTTTATCTCTCCCCGTTATGCTTAATACTATGATATTTGGATGCTCACATATCCCTAACATTGATAGACCATAATGTACCTGTAACACATTAATTTGCATCATATATGCTGTACTATTTGCGTCTGTACTGTATATACTGTTATAGACTATATGACATACTGTAGGATAATGTAGCGTAATGAGACGCACCAGTAAAGTAGTTCTTAAGCTATAGTTCAGTATTGTATTTTAATGGTTTCCACGCACATGTGCATTGGTGATTTTAGAAAGCGACATCTGGTGGATGATCTTAGGTATTACACTTAAAAGTAGCGCCAAATGCTCTGTGCTCCTCCCTTCGACTAGGCGCGCCCCCTTGCACCCAGGCACGCTGTGTATGACCGATTGCGACTAACGCCTCACCCTGCCATGATAACAGAGGACCCATCTTTACAGTACTTTGACCCAATTTTATGATGCCATACTGAAAAGTGGTTCCTTTCCCCTCTATTTCAACGCTACACTTATTAAGGTATTACCTAAAATGGGCAGGAAGGAATCTGAAGTTGCTGACCTCATACAGGCTGATTCACTTGTTACTGAACTCATGCTATAAAATTGTCACAAAATTATTGGCAAATTGGCTGAAATGTATTGTACCTGACATAGTTCACAATGATCAGACTAGCTTTTTGGGGCCATCACTTCATGATGAATGTTTGCAAAATCCTGTATCTCATACAACATTTTTAATTGTCCGATTACCTTACACTTGGTTCATGCTATTTTAATATGCTGGAAGGCTTGTGACATGGTGATCTACTGTAGGACCATATTTTTGAAACCATCAGATGGTTTGGTTTCCCAGACACAGATATCTCTTTGTTGCAGTCCATGTATCGCAATCCCTATACTCAGGTGCTAGCCAAGTGTTTTCTTTCCTTGTATTTTCATATTCAGTGAGGTACAGTACATCACAAGGTTGTCCTCTACCTCCCCTCCTATTTGCATTGGCTGTAGCCTTGAGACAATGGGGTAATTCCAAGTTGATCGCAGCAGAAATTTTGTTTGCAGTTGGGTAAAACCATGTGCACTGCATGGGGGGCAGATATGGTTTCAAATTGATTATTTTTAGTATTATTAATCAGTTTAGCCCATTTGCTGGCTTTTAGATACATTATGATAAATCACAAGTACTTTGCACATATCTCCACTCTCGCACCCATTCTATCTACTTTTAAGGTGGTCACTGACAAAATCAAAAATTTATGAATAAATCTTAATAAATTTCTCCATGACCTCTACATGGAAAACTTCCCCACTGCCATAGCTTCTATTGAAAAACTTGCTGAAAATTGGGTATTTCTTGGTAGAAGCTCTGTAATCAAAACAATTTTGGTTACTGAAGTATATCATGCAAAAGTTCCCAATCAAACTCGCGCATGCTAATGAATGTAAATGTACAACATTTTGTGGCAAGGAATGAAGCCCTGGATTGATTGATGCTGGGTAAGCCGCAAGGTTGCATTGGCTTTATGGATATTATGACCTTTCAGACTGATATGTTGCTCCATTATGTTAAGGTATTGCTGCAGGATATTCATATGTTTAACAATCTGGTGCTGGAAAGTGATCTATATTCCCTATACTTGGTGGGAACCTTTGTGCAATCAGTGAAAGCTATTATTGCTACAGCTGTTCTCCAGAATATTATATTCTGGGCCACTTATTCCACATGGATAGCTATTAAAAAAATAGATAGTCCAATCCTGGTTATCAGATATACTGTATCACTAGCTTAAAGACAAATTTCACATCTCCTATTATTTTTGTATTTACAGACATGCCGTTATGCCCAAGCCTTCTTTACAACTGATCACCTTCTGCCCCCTCCTGATAGGTCTGAAATGTTCTTAAAACGAACCCATGTATAATTAGGTATCGCTATATAGACCTCATTATCATGGACCTAAGGGCTTCAGTGTATACAGCTTGGGATGCCTTAAGTATTAGCCTTCCTTTCTTTATCTCTGGATAAACTTATTACACTAAGACTCTAAAATATGTGAAGTCCTCTTTCCTGCAGGAGGTCATAGGCATGCGCAGATGCCGACATGGGGGTGCCATTACAGACATCTCCCCTCTACTGCATTATGGTCAACTCTCCCCACCCCACCCTCCTATCCAGGATATAGGCTGTTTACCAGGGAGGACAAGGGGAGAAGTCTTATGTCCCATAGCAAGGGGTGGTGGAGGTAGTCCATTATATAGCAGAGGGGGAAGGGGAGTCCTGAGCACTTTCGGCAATAGCCTGTTTAATCTAGGGCAAAATATTTCTGTTGTGAGGGTGAGATATATGCCCTATTTATACTTTTGATGTGGACCTCCTGCATAGGCGTGCGCATACAGATGTATCCTCATACACCTTTGCTCATAGCGCGCTATTTAGGGTCCTGAATCACGAGTTTTAATTACGTTATGGCGTGCGTTGTATCCCACGCCATGTAATACACATTCTCACCGCTAGGTGGCGAATGCTCCATGTTAAGCACGGTGCCGCGCATTTACTAATGGGCCCTACACACATGCCGATATTCTGAAAGATATGAACGATCTCGTTCATAAATGAACGAGAACTCGTTCATATCTTTCAGCGTGTAGACTCCAGTGATGAACGATGCGCGGCCCCGCGCTCGTTCATCGCTGATCTCCCGTCGGCTGTGCATGCAGGCCAATATGGATGATTTCAATGCAGCCGGGTGACGGGGGGAGTGAAGAAACTTCACTCCCCCGTCACTGCCCCCCCGCCGCCGGGTTGCTCGTCGGCCGTATTGGCCGTCGGGCACCTCAGCGGCGCATCGCCGAGTGTGTAGCGCCCTTAAGAGTATAACACATCATATATTTACCTGGAGAGCATGCTCATATCGTGGTCAGCAGTGGCATAATTGTTACAGTGTCCGCTTGCAATGCGTGCATCCCGTGTTCAAATCCTGTTGAGACCAGAATTTTTTTTTGTGAATTTATTTAATGTCATTTTTAATTGAAAAAAAAAATGTGTGGGGTCCCCCCTCCTAAGCATAACCAGCCTCGGGCTCTTTGAGCCTGTCCTGGTTCTAAAAATCCTGGGAAAAAATGGACAGGGGATCCCCTGTATTTTTAAAACCAGCACTGGGCTCTGTGCCTGGTGCTGGTGCAAAAAATACGGGGGACAAAAAGAGTAGGGGTCCCTTGTATTTTTTACACCAGCATCGGGATCCACTAGCTGGACAGATAATTCCACAGCCCTGCGGCCGTGGCATTAAATATCCAACTAGTCACCCCTGGCCGGGGTACCTGGGGGGAGTGGGGACCCCTTCAATCAAGGGGTCCCCCCCAGCCACCCAAGGGCCAGGGTTGAAGCCCGAGGCTGTCCCCCCCATCTAAAGGCTGTGGATGGGGGGCTGATAGCCTTGAGAAAATTCAAAGAATATTGTTTTTTCCAGTAGTACTGCAAGTCCCAGCAAGCCTCCCCCACAAGCTGGTACTTGGAGAACTACAAGTACCAGCATGCGGTAGAAAAACGGGCCTACTGGTACCTGTAGTTCTACTGGAAAAAAATACCCAAATAAAAACAGGAGACACACACGTGACAGTAAAACTTTATTTCACACCAGCCGACACATACATACTTACCTATGTTGACCCGCCGACTGCCACGTCTCCCTCGTCACTGTAGAATTCGGGGTACCTGTGAATAAAATTATACTCACCTTATCCAGGGTCCTGAGTATAATCCTCGGACTTGTAAAAAAAAACGTAATTACCCGGACCACACGGACTGAAAGGGGTCCCATGTTTACACATGGGACCCCTTTCCTCGAATGCAAAGACACCCCCGTGACTGCTGTCACAGAAGTGTCTCTTCAGCCAATCAGCGAGCGCAATGTCCTTGCACTCTGCTGATTGGCTGTATGCGCCTCTGAAGTGACAGAAGCGCATCACACAGCTCCCTCCATTAGTTTCAATGGTGTACATACTGTATACTGTACATACAAATACTGTACATGTATTTCAAAAGCACAGTGTTTATGCATTGTACATACTTTCTTTATCACAATTAGTTGCGTCTCCATACACAATGTTGCGTCTGCATACACAAGTTTTTGAACATGTTCGTTTGTGTCTGTATAAACTTTTCATACATATTGAGAACTCTCACCGTCTGACCATTAATCACCATCTATTAACATTACAGTCATCACTGACCATTTGCCAGAGCTATAGATCAATCCACCGCTATACGATCGAAAGTACTGGATTAGTGGAGCATAAGCCACACAGTGGTGGAGATGTGTAATGCATGCTGAGTATCTAGAATCGCCTCAACGCGCCTGCCTGTGATTAAACTCAGCAAGCTAAGCTATCGCCTTAGTGTGACTAAACGCCCGTCTAGGCGGAGAATCGGTCAAGATAAAGGTGACTACATCTGTTTTACTAGAGATGTGCACCGGAAATTTGCGGGTTTTGTCTTTTGGTTTTGGATTCTGTTCCGCGGCCGTGTTTTGGATTCGGACGCGTTTTGGCAAAACCTCCCTGAAATTTTTTTGTCAGATTCGGGTGTGTTTTGGATTCGGGTCTTTTTTTACAATAAAACCTCAAAAACAGCTTAAATCATAGAATGTGGGGTCATTTTGATCCCATAGTATTATTAACCTCAAAAACCATAATTTCCACTCATTTCCAGTATATTCTGAACACCTCACACCTCACAATATTATTTTTAGTCCTAAAATTTGCACCGAAATCGCTGGATGGCTAAGCTAAGCGACCTAAGTGGCCGACACAAACACCTGGCCCATCTAGATGTGTCACTGCTGTGTCAGACATGATGGCAAATTTAAATAATAGTCCCAAACAGCACATGATGCAAAGAAAAAAAGAGGTGCAATGAGTAAGCTGTGTGACTAAGCACTGTATAGTACTGTGCACAACTAAAAAGCAGCACATGTATGGATGGATAGTATACTTGATGACACAGAGGTAGAGCAGTGGACTACTGTACCGTACTGCTTGATATATGCTGGTGGTCAGCAAAATTATGCACTGTCTTCCTACTATATATACTGCGCACAACTAAAATGCACCACAGGTATGGATGGATAGTATACTTGACGACACAGAGGTAGGAAGAGCAGTGGCCTACTGTACCATACTGCTATATATTATATACTGGTGGTCAGCAAAATGATGCACTCTCCTCCTACTATATATACTGCACACAACTAAAATGCACCACAGGTATGGATGGATAGTATACTTGACAACGCCGAGGTAGGTAGAGCAGTGGCCTACTGTACTGTACTGCTATATATTATATACTGGTTGTCAGCAAAATTATGAACTGTCCACCTACTATATATACTGCGCACAGCTAAAATGCACCACAGGTATGGATGGATAGTATACTTGACGACACAGAGGTAGGTAGAGCAGTGGCCTACTGTACCGTGCTGCTATATATTATATACTGGTGGTCAGCAAAATGATGCACTGTCCTCCTACAATATATACTGCACACAACTAAAATGCACCACAGGTATGGATGGATAGTATACTTGACAACGCCGAGGTAGGTAGAGCAGTGGCCTACTGTACTGTACTGCAATATATTATATACTGGTTGTCAGCAAAATTATGCACTGTCCACCTACTATATATACTGTGCACAACTAAAATGCACCACAGGTATGGATGGATAGTATACTTGACAACACAGAGGTAGATAGAGCAGTGGCCTACTGTACCGTACTGCTATATATTATATACTGGTGGTCAGCAAATTATGCACTGTCCTCCTACTATATATACTGCGCACAACAAAAATGCACCACAGGTATGGATACTTGACGACATGGAGATAGGTAGAGCAGTGGCCTATTGTACCGTACTGCTATATATTATATACTGGTGGTCATCAAAATTATGTACTGTCCTCCTACTATATATACTGCGCAAAACTAAAATGCACCACAGGTATGGATGGATAGTATTCTTGACAATACAGAGGTAGGTAGAGCAGTGGCCTACTGTACCGTACTGCTATATATTATATACTGGTGGTCATCAAAATTATGCACTGTCCTCCTACTATATATACTGCGCAAAACTAAAATGCACCACAGGTAGGGATGGATAGTATACTTGACGACACAGAGGTAGAACAGCAGACTACTGTACCATACTGCTAGACATATACTGGTGGTAAGCAAAATTATACACTGTCCACCTACTATATATACTGCGCACAACTAAAATGCACCACAGGTATGGATGGATAGTATACTTGACGACACAGAGGTAGAACAGCAGACTACTGTACCATACTGCTAGACATATACTGGTGGTAAGCTAAATTATGCACTGTCCTCCTACTATATATACTGCACATAACTAAAATGCACCACAGGTATGGATGAATAGTATACTTGACAACACAGAGGTAGGTAGAGCAGTGAACTACTGTACCGTACTGCTCTATATTATATACTGGTGGTCAGCAAAATTATGCACTGTCCACCTACTATATAAAACAGTGCAGCACAGATTTGGAGCGTTTTTCAGGCAGTGAACATTTAATACTGGTGGTCACTGGTCAGAAAAATTCTACAGTATCCTCCTACTATATAAAATAATGCAGCACAGATATGGAGCATTTTTCAGGCAGTGAACATATAATACTGGTAGTCACTGGTCAGCAAAATTCTGCACTGTCCTCCTACTATATAATACTGGTGGTCACTGGTCAGCAAAACTCTGCACTGTCCTCCTACTATATACTACAATACAGCACGTCCTCTCCCTACCATCTCCACGGGTTAAAATGGCGGCAATGCGCGTCTCCTTATATATAATACGTATCTCGCGAGAATACGACAGCGGGATGATGAAGTTCGGGCACCCTCGGGTTAACCGAGCAAGGCGGGAAGATACGAGTCTGCCTCGGACCCGTGTAAAATGGGTGAAGCTCGGGGGGGTTCGGATTCCGAGGAACCGAACCCGCTCGTCTCTAATATATACATATATATACATATATTGCTGTATTACTGTTCCTGACAGTTTAATCTGCATAGACAGCAAGCTAATGCATTGCCAGAGAACTGCACGAACGGATGTAGAGTAGTTGAGTTACTTACTAGACTATCTGGACTGGTACACAACTAGAGTGATGCAGCCACAATTGGCAAGCCGTCTGCCTGCACAGCTGCCGCCTGTTTAATTTCCCGGCTGCTGCTGCCCTACTGCTTCTGTGATAGATCCGTCAGTGCAGACTGATAGGCCCTGCAAAGCCTTATGGGAGTCGCTGCTGCATCTGCGCAGTAACTCCCCTGTCGGTCATCTTGTTTTTCTAATGCTGCCTGAACTGAGCTGAGCTCCAATCGCGGCTTCCTGCGGTGGAGGTAGGGGGCGAGTTGAGAAATGCGGGCAGCCTTGGATGAGGTAACGGGACTGGCTAGGCGGGGATCCACCCCTGTGTACCATTTATTTTGGTATATATGGGTTTAATATCCGATCATTTATGTGCTCTTTTATCCATGGGCTTTCTGTGCACATTGTGTGCATAGTCAGAGACTGCCATATCTATAAGTATGCTGATTTTTCATTGGAAATGTTACACAATAAACTTCCAAATAGTTTGATGTGCTGCTCTGAGTCATCTCATTTATCTCCAACAGATAATTGTGGGTATTATCACAGTGTGTAATTTTTATTCTTATATCTAGCATAAACTTCCCTTAAATTAGCAGTTATATTTTTTCCCCTATACATACAGGTATTGGAGGTCTAATGGAAATATTGAGCCATAGGAACCTTGATTTCCAATACAGTGGAGGATATTAGAAGTGGATGATGGGGGCTATCCAGAGTGTCCTGAAAATCACAAATGGTTTTTTTTCGGGACAGTACACCCACGGGCCAGCCGATGAAGTTGCATGCATTTCCTGTGATTGGAAACATGGCGGCTGTGTCCTTGCCTATGCAGCCATGCTTGCGAAGGCAGGGGTCAACCTCAATTTGAGGTTTTTGAAATGTGATCGCAATTCAGTTGCGATCGTGGGGTGACACCACACATGCTGGGTGGCCTTGCCCTGTGCTGGATGACTGCCAGCATGTGTATTTACTGGTCGCAGATTTTGCTAAAATAGCAAAATCTGTGACCAACTCGGAATATTCTCCGATATCCATATTTTCTAGGGGATTTGGTTTCTTGAAGAGAAGAATACATTGTATTAGGCAAACTCTGCCATGGCTTCTAGCTTAAATTGAATAATTGTGAACTATTTATCTACAGTAAACATTGGATTACCCTCTTGGTGTGACAATTGGTTTGGCTGTGATAACCCAATGACCAATCTACTGTAGATGTATCTGTAATGACTTGCAGAAAACTCCCTACAACCAGCTAATGATCACACATTTAGGTCATCAATGGAAATTTTAGATGTGTTTGAGAATTACATGTGTAGATTGAGGGGCAATGGATAGTCTTTTAAGTGGTTCAAATGTGCCATCTTGGTAAATATGACTCCCACTACAAAGATAGTAATAACATTTTGGGAAGGTGGTAACTCATTCAGGAAATCCAGGGAAATATGCTTTCAGGTGCCAGTGGGAATAGGTAAAGTTTGATGTTATGCAAGTGGCAGATGAGGGCATTTATTGTATTTCTAACACATGTTGAAGCAGTGTCAAAGTCTTAAATACTAACATAGTAATTGAGGTTGAATAGAGGCAAAATGCCACCGTGATAAACCTGTATTCTGTATTAAGTTGAGTTGATTATAATGTAACTGCTGAAGTAATTTTTATGACTAGTTAACAACTATAAATCATGTTACACCCAGATTATCAATGTCAAAATGTTAAATGTTATAACCTTGGATATCCTTTTCAATCAGAAATGTATCCAATCCTTTTTTAAATGCATTTACAGAGTCCGCCTCTACTACCTTCCCTGGCAGGGAATTTCAAATCCTTATTGCCCTAACAGTGAAGAACCCTTTCCTCCGTTGTGTACATAGTTTTCTCTCCTCCAGCCTCAGTGAAAGCCAATGTGTCCTAAACAGAGTTCTTTTCATAAAAAAATTACTCTGATAACTCTTTGTAATCTCCTCTTAGATGCTTCTTTTCCAGTGTATACATATTCAACCGAGTAAGCCTTTCCTCATAATCCAGTCCCTCTAGCCCTTTAATCAGTTTAGTAGCTTGCCTTTGTACCCTTTCGAGTTCACCAATATATTTTTTATACAGTGGTGCCCAAAACTGAACACAATATTCCAGATGTGGATGCACCAATGACCTGTACAGCGGCAGGATTACATCCTCGTGCCTTGTCTCAATTCCCCGTTTTATGCACCCTAGCACCTTACTTGCCTTCTTTACTGCGCTTTGACATTGTATATGGTTATTAAGCCTATTATCAATGAGTACCAAAAATATTTTTCCGATACTGTTACCCCTAGACATTCCTCATTTAATATGTAGGATGCAAGTTTGTTTTTAGTCCTGAAATCCATAACTTTGCATTTTTCTATATTGAACCTCATTCTCCATCTAGACACCCAGAGTTCAAGTTTAGATAAGTAATTCTGCAGCGACTCCACATCTATTTCTGAATTCATTACCCTACACAGTTTAGTATCATCTGCAAAGATTGACACTGTGGTTTTCAGGCCTATTTCTAGGTCATTGATAAATATGTTGAACAGTAGTGGCCCAAGTAGAGACCCTTGTGGTATTCCGCTGACTACTGGTGTCCAGCTTGAGGACTTCCCGTTCACCACTACTCACTGTAACCTGTTATCTAGCCAGTTACTTATCAATGTACAAACAGTTTTTCCTATGCCAAGCTCCTTTAATTTGATGATCAGTCTCCTGTGAGGCACTGTATCGAAGGCTTTTGAAAAATCTAAATAGACCACATCCACTGCTTTACCCTGGTCAAGATTGTCACTCACTTCCTTGTAGAAGCTAACTAAGTTAGTTTGACATGATCTGTCCCTCACAAACCCGTGCTGGTTCTTGCTTATAATCTTAGTGGTCTGAAGATACTCCTGTATGCTATCCCTTAGAATTCCTTCCAATATTTTCCCCATTATAGATGTCAAACTAACCTCAGCTATACACCAATCCTTTGGTACCATGCCTGATCTAATTGAACTATTGAAAATCAAGTATAGGTGTCTTGCTAGTTGTGACCAAAGCTCCATAAGAACCCTCGGATGAAGTCATTCTGGGTCAGGTGATTTATTTATCTTTATTTTGCTTAGTCTCTCCCAGACTACTTCTTCACTGAAACAAGTATCTAACCACGAATCATTACTGTCACTATCGCTATGCACTACTCCCACCTTCAGTTCTACTCTGGTGAACACTGATGAAAAAAAATATGTTCCATATTTCCGCATTTATTTCGTCATCATTTATCAATACTCCAAATTCATCTTTTATTGGACCTATGTTTTCCTTTTTTAACCTTTTACTGTTTATGTATTTAAAAAACTTTTTAGGATTGGTGTTACTCTCAATAGCAATTTGCTTTTCATTTTCAATTTTAGCTGCTCTTATTGCTTTTTTGCTTATTTTATTGCATTCCTTGTAGTACTGCAATGAATCCTCCTTTCCATTAGATTTAAATGCTTTGAAAGCACGCTTCTTTTTATCCATTTCTGCCTCGACCTTCTTGTTAAGACACATCGGTTTGAGTTTTGTACTCCTGCATTTACTGCCCATGGGAATAAATTTGTTAATATTGCTATCTAGCAACCCTTTTAAAGCATCCCACATTTCCGAAATGTTCTTACTATGAAACAAAACTTCCCACTCAATGTCATTTAGTGCACATCTCAGCATACTGAAGATAGCCTTCCTAAAGTTAAATGTTTTTGTTGAACCCTTATAGCTATGTCTTGGATTGCGGAGGTCAACATGACAATGTACGGGTGTGATACACTAGACTGGCGGTCACATGACCAACACCGACATCCTGAAAATGAAAATTCTAACAGGACAGAGTAATTATTTTACCCCTCCCCTGTCCCCTACCCTAAACTACCTGGTGTGGCGGCTAGAGCAAATATTATGTGGGTGGTGGCAAGGGCTATGACTCATGGGGTGGTGAGCCTCGCTCTCTAGGCTCTAGGGCCCAGGTGGGGGGTTATGGATAAGCACTAGAGGGGGACTCTAGTGCTTATCCATAACCCCCCACCTGGGCCCTAACCCTAACAGTGACCCCGATACTTACCTTCGGAATGTTGGTGGTCAGTGTTATGACACATGACCACCTCCATCCCAAATGGTAGATGCATCCACAGTGTACATTAAAGATAAGTAGCCATCAGAAAGTTTCTGTATTCCTCAATATAGGTATGAGTTTTATTATTCAGTATTCCTTATTATTCAGTATTTCTAATTACAAGGTTATCCGGTCACATACTGTAGTTAACAATTACAATTTTGACACCATAATGTTGTCAATAGAATGTCTACATGCTTTAACATGTTGACAGTCATCATTTCAACATCAACAGCATGTCAAAATGTTCATAATGTAAACATCTGAAATGTCACCAGGTGAAATGTCAACATTCTCAGAATGCTTGTGGTTAGGTATAGGTCCTAGTGGCTGGATTAAGTTTAAGCACTAGGGAGATTTTAGGGTTATGCTGCAGTAGCGGGGGTTATGGTTAGGCACTAATAGGAAGGATAGCAATCAGGATTAGAAATAGGGAAAACTCACTGGAACACCGTTCGTCAGATGACTACGCCAGAACTGCTCATCACATGACACCCGGAACCTGGAAGATTACGCTGGAGATGCCACTGCCAACAGGACCCAGTTTGTGATACATATCTACAGTAGACCACCAGGGACATTGTGTTGACATTCTATCATGTACATATGTCATCCGTGTAGTATTTTTTTACCCTGGGGCAATGGTTCCCCGTTTAACCCACAGAACTCAATCTCTGATGCCAAAGGTACTGAGGGAACAGAGTGTTTCAGGGTGAATTGACGGTCCATGAAAACCCCATCGGCCCCACTGTCAACAAAGGCCTCAGTCCTGACAGTTTGACCGAGGATCTCCAAAGTCACCAGAATGAGAAAAGTATTTTTGGGAAATTCTGACTTCTGGCCTGACAGGATATTTCCCATCACCCTCAGGCCCTGAAGTTTTCCGGCTTTTCTGGGCATGATACTACAACATGACCTTTATTCCCACAGTACAAAGACAAACCCTGCTGTCTCCTCCACGTCTTCTCACGCGAGGAGAGGCGGGTAGCCCCAAACTGCATAGGCTCGTCGGAATATTCCTCAGAGTCTGAGGTTCCCTTGGGAAAAAAGGAAACTGCGGTCTCCATTTCAAGCCTACGCTCTCTCAGCCGTCTATCCACCCCGGATGGATAACTGCATGAGCTGATCTAAGCTATTAGGCGAGGGATATTGTACCAGTTGGTCCTTTATCTGGTCAGAAAGGCCCCTTCATTACTGGTTTCTTAGGGCTGGGTCATTCCACTGGGTATCATGAACCAACCTCCGAAACTCCATACTATAAACCTCAGCTGGCCGTCGCCCTTGCTTAAGGACCGTAATCTGAGCCTTGGCTGAAGCCATCTTGTCAGGGTCATCATATAAAATGCCCAGTGCCGTAAAAAAAGCATCAACACTTTTAAGCGACGGACAGTCAGGCTGCAACCCATATGCCCAGACCTATGGGTCTTCCTTGTAGCAAGGAAATTACCATGTCCACCCGCTGAATCTCCGACCCAGAAGACTGGGGTATAAGCCTGAAATATTGCTTACAGCTCTCCTTGAAACAAAAGAACTGTGAGCGATCTCCAGAAAAACGATCCGGGAGATTTACTTTCGGCTCCTTAACCCCTGAACTTGCCGCTGCTGCTGCGGGAGCTCCGCTAGCGGCCTGTGGGGTGTTCATTTTAATGGACATCTCATTAAATTGTCGAGTCAGGACCTGCACCTGATCGACCACCTGTTGCAAAATATTTTGAGGGGTATGCTCCATATTCCCACAAAATTTCAACAGGAGTAGGGCTGCTGAATATGTTACGCACACCAGTGCTAACAGGAGTATACCGGTGTATGAACAGAGAGGGATGCGAAGCAAATGAACTGACAGACAGTATAACATAACATACACAGGAGGTGATGGAATAACTAATAAACACAAAGTGAACAGAGAAACCCAAAGGCACAGGAACTGGGTGTCTCCCTAGTGTCAGGAATGCTCAGATGGAATAGAGCGGACAATGAAGCGAGATGTAGTGATTTAACATGTGGAGCACCCGAAATGATGTTGCTAAGAGCAACAGAAAAAACCCCAAAGGGTTACCAACGGGTGTGGGAATAAACTCCTTGGTCAGAGATAGAAATATAGACACAAGGAGAGTATCCACAATCCTAACCCCCACTTGCAGGGCACAGGTTCAGCCTACTGCCACTAAACTGACACCTGGACGCCCTGCACAGTGATGGAGGATTAAGCAAGAAGGTCTGAGAGTACAGCCGCAAACCTACTGGGTTCACAGAATAGCAAAAGAACCCCAGCAGGTTAAACAACAGACTCCAGTCTTACTGCTAGGTCCGGATTGGCAGAATGAAGTACCGAATCCCAAGGCCTATTTGCAGTAAGCAACAAGTAAATACAAAGTCACAGAGTACTAGCTAACTCTCTGGGACTGACTAACAAACAAAGATTCAGCAGCATTTGCCTAGCCTGAGAGGATGGTTTATATAGCAGGTGCTGTCCACGCCCCACTCAGACCTCACAGACTGTGAGCACAAAACCAGCGCCGTATTCCCTGCCGTGCACAGAGCCTGTAACCACTACACAGTAAAAACCCGTACCGGAGTATCAGCTGCGCTCAGGTTACTTCGCTAACACTTGCCTCCCGGTTGCCATGGGGACGTGGCAGCACAGAGCAGGAGATCCTAACAACTTGCACTTCAAAACTTAAAACTTCTCTTAATTATTAAAAAATATTAGACTTTCTATCAGCTGATATCAGCCAACATTTCTACACCAAGTGAATAGAGGAAAAAACATATCTACAATAGAGACACAAAAACATATTTGCAGGGAAAAATGTCAGTTTTAACTATTTTTGGAAGGTAGGAAAACAGGTGTGGTGAAGAGAGAATGGCCCTACACATAGTATCGTCATTTTACCTAAAGGATCCAATAAAAGATGTAGTTCAGGCCAACTTCCAGCCCATATCCAACAACTCAAGGCATAGATGTGGGCCAACTGCTACGCCCTTACTAACTCAATGCCTAGATGGAGGCCAGCTGACTGCACATCACTAGCAACTCAAAGCATAAATAGGGCCAGATGCCAACCCATAGCTAACAACCCAATGCCTAGATTGGGGCCAAATACTAGCCCGTCACCAGTATCTCATAAATTAGATGGGGGCCCATTGCCAGCTCATTACAACATCTCAAGATACAGTATCCAAATACCCCTGCAAAGGATGCACAAACAGGCACACTGGGACCAGTGAAGTTACTGACCCCAATAGTGTAGAATCAGTGTAAACCCACGTACAGCATTAGCAGGAAGTGTACAGTAATACCTACAAATATACAGCCTCTTATCATTCAATCACAAGCCAACAATCACAATAAGTGAGTGGGAGGTGGACCTTTCCAAAGAGGCAAGAGACCTCCCAACCAGGAAATCACTATCCTAAAATCCCCACTCCTTCATTGTAATAGGACTATAAAAATCACTCATAAGAGGATACCCCCTACATTTTAACCTTTATCTCTAAATTATTTTTTAACACAGTGTAGTAGTTTATATTCCAACATGCACATTTTATTAAATTTGATTATATCATAAATATTGTCAAAACAATTATATAAACAATCATAATGTGGGCAAAAATCAGTTTTAGTTATGCAAATATTTTTTAAGTATTTTGACTAAAATGTCACAATGTTATAATATAACTAAACTAATCTCAACTGTAAATTACTTTTATCAAGTATAAATGTAAAAGTTTTACTTTATCTTTAAAAACTTTGTAATCAGTCCCCAAGGGCAAAATGTGTGTGTGAGGCAATTCAATAATTAACTAATCATCATGGTAACATCTTAAGTAATAACACATTGATGATGGGTCCACACTGTATAAATAAGAGTCTTTCCTTTATCTATGTTCTTTTTAGGGCAATCTACTGTAAAGGTGAGTTGTGTTCCATTTACTACATTATAATATACAATGCAAAGTATAGATCTATAGTTGTGTTGGCCCTGGTATATTGAAGATAATATCGTTCTTACATCATTGTTTCTCTCAATATGGATTTTTTAAGTAAAAGCAAACATGGTATCTACAGTTCAACTATTTTATGACCATGTAAATTACATACAGTTTCCTTATAAACAGGCTGTTATCATATTAAAATATATGTTTGGAAGAGTACTGTATCAGGAGTTTATAAAACATTTTATAAAAAGTTATAAGATAATGACTGACGGGGTCATATCTTCTATCTAGGTTCTGTGAGGATATCTGTTGTAATAAAAATTACACAGGATATTATGTTTACATTAAGCTCAAAACTGACAGTAAATTATTTCAGGATCTGTGAACTTTAGCAAATTGATAGATTTTCCAAGATTTAATGCTGATACAGTATATTAAAAACAATTCTACATCAGAGATAGGATTATAGATTCACAGAAGGAAAACAAGGGAAAAGGGAAAATAGATTTGGACAAATACTTTTTTTTTATGGCCAATAATCTTCCTGTTTCTTTCTTTTTATAAATGTCATTGCTTACAGAAGCACATGCAAAATATACCGAGAAATTATTCTACTGTATTCTCCAAAGTAAACTATGGAACAATTGTATTATATGGACATGATGGGAGTTTTTGCATGTAATGCAATGGTTGGAATAAATACTGTAGAGGGATTTTCAGATTATGAATTGAATTTCCTTAATACAATATAGATTGCTTCTAAAAAATAAACCCCTACAAATGTACTATAGAGCCCGTTACAGCGTAAAACCCTTCATTTTCTACTTACCACTAGTAAGCAACATCTATTTTAATTATGACATACAATAGCCACACATATTTTAATAAACACATGTGATAAATACATATCTCCCAAGTGTCGCATTTTTGGAAACTGACGCTATGTCCCACCTGAGGGCTACAGTGTCCCACAGCTATTCCTCGTTTTGTAGGGAGAAAGTTAGGACCTACTGTATGTATATAACCTTTATTTCATGTAGAGCTGTGTTTAAAACCACAATCTCCCTGCGGCAGCTTTAAAGGAGCCTCCATCTACCCATCCAGCATGCGTGTCTGATCCCCCTTACAGCATAACACTGACATGTCACATGCAGACCTGTCCTCTCATACACAATCAGACAGAGGGACAGGTCACTGTTTTATCTAAGGTTAGATGCTTCTCTTTAAATTCACTGTGAACATTCTAATGATTTCTCTGTCTACAGGTTGCTCTGTCCCCACATACTAGGAGTATGGGTGTGCAGGGGATTGTTACAGAAAAGTGATTTTGACCTTGTTCAGCACACCATAAGGATTCAATTAATAAAAACTTATTCTTAATAATCTAATTCACGAATGAAGATAAAAACAAACATATCTAATCAGTGTTATCTATTTTGACTTGTACAAACGCTTGAAGTTTTAAAATTATTTCTCGTCTTCGTACAGTAAGTACAGTCAACCACTACTAGATTAATCATGTAAGTTTGACAAAGACAAAGTGAGTAATTATAGGTAAGTGTACTTTTTTGTTCTTTTTTTTATCCTATAAGGCAAAATTACACGCTTTGTCACTAAAATAAGCTTTTCCTGTTACTGAGTTTATTCCTATAGACTTGCTTAAATCCAGATATCTGAATAATTTGTGTTATTTTAAACTCCTTGATGTTATACAATTCTATGTTATTATAGTGTAAATTGTATCTACATTTTTGTAAGCTAATGGTTTTTTTCTGTTGACTTAGTTAATTTTAGATTATTTATCAGATCTGCAGATCATTATATACCTATTGAGACAATTCATGCTATTTATCACCTTTTTAAAGTAAGTCCGTACTTTACAGATGTAGCCACACTCATCTTACCCGCCACACGGTCACATGTGCTGCGCCAAGCCATGGGTGCACCTTGGTACACCGAGCAGCAACTAGGTACGCAACTCATTCATTCCTTTAGCTATGTGGGTGCATACGCAAACGCACATCATAGTCGCGGGCACACTAGTCGCACCTGCTTTGCCGCAGATAGATGCTCGGTGGCAACGCTGATCCTGGCTACGGCTGTATTTTTATTTTAACCTGTTGTAATCTGAAAGCTGTACTATGTTAATATTGTTTGCACAGAGTGTCATTCAGATAAGCACAGAGGAATTTGAAGTGAGACTGACAAATGTCATTTTAATTTGCATTTTTATACCCACAGTAGGGGAAGGCATGTTTTATCCAGTTCCATCTTAAAACTGCAGCCCTGATTAAAACCAAGCACAAGACAGTGTAGTTCAAACGTTACTTCTCTACTTAACTCTTCTCAAACCTGTCACGTTTCTAGTGCTTGATTCACTAAATGGGAGTGTGTACTCCCTGCGTCCCCAAATTTATCTGTATTTTGGTGATCTACTTTGCATCCTGCCACCCTTTCTAACTAGTGATGTGCACCGGAAATTTTTCGGGTTTTGTGTCTTGGTTTTGGATTCGGTTCCGCTGCCGTGTTTTGGAATCGGACGCAGTTTGTCAAAACCTCCCTGATATATTTTTGTCGGATTCGGTTGTGTTTTGGATTCGGGTGATTTTATACAAAAAAAACCCTCAAAAACAGCTTATATCATAGAATTTGGGGGTCATTTTGATCCCATAGTATTATTAACCTCAATAACCATAATTTAAACTCATTTCCAGTCTATTCTGAACACCTCACACCTCACAATATTATTTTTAGTCCTAAAATTTGCACCAAGGTCGCTGTGTGACTAAGCTAAGCGACCCAACTGGCCGACACAAACACCTGGGCCATCTCAGAGTGGCACTGCAGTGTCAGACAGGATGGCAGATTTAAAAAATAGTCCCCAAACAGCACATGATGCAAAGAAAAAAAGAGGTGCACTAAGGTTGCTGGATGGCTAAGCTAAGCGACCCAAGTGGCCGACACAAACACCTGGCCCATCTAGGAGCGGCACTGCAGTGTCAGACAGGATGGCACTTCAAAAAATAATACCCAAACAGCAAATGATGCAAAGAAAAAAATGAAAGAAAAAAGAGGTGCAAGATGGAATTGTCCTTGGGCCCTCCCACCCACCCTTATGTTGTATAAACAGGACATGCACACTTTAACAAACCCATCATTTCAGCCACAGGGTCTGCCACACGACTGTGACTGAAATGACTGGTTGGTTTGGGCCCCCACCTAAAAAGAAGCAATCAATCTCTCCTTGCACAAACTGGCTCTACAGAGGCAAGATCTCCACCTCATCCTCCGATTCCTCACCCCTTTCACTGTGTACATCCCCCTCCTCACAGATTATTAATTCGTCCCCACTGGAATCCACCATCTCAGGTCCCTGTGTACTTTCTGGAGGCAATTGCTGGTGAATGTCTCCACGGAGGAATTGATTATAATTCATTTTGATGAACATCATCTTCTCCACATTTTCTGAAAGTAACCTCATACGCCAATTGCTGACAAGGTGAGCGGCTGCACTAAACACTCTTTCGGAGTACACACTGGAGGGGGGGCAACTTAGGTAAAATAAAGCCAGTTTGTGCAAGGGCCTCCAAATTGCCTCTTTTTCCTGCCAGTATATATATATATACGGACTGTCTGACGTGCCTACTTGGATGCGGTCACTCATATAATCCTCCACCATTCTTTCAATGGTGACAGAATCATATGCAGTGACAGTAGACGACATGTCAGTAATCGTTGGCAGGTCCTTCAGTCCGGACAACATGTCAGCACTCGCTCCAGACTGCCCTGCATCACCGCCAGCAGGTGGGCTCGAAATTCGAAGCCTTTTCCTCGCAGCCCCAAATGCGGGAGAATGTGAAGGAGGAGCTGTTGACGGGTCACGTTCCGCTTGACTTGACAATTTTCTCACCAGCAGTTCTTTGAACCTCTGCAGACTTGTGTCTGCCGGAAAGAGAGATACAATGTAGGTTTTAAATCTATTATCAAGCACGGTGGCCAAAATGTAGTGCTCTGATTTCAACAGGTTGACCACACGTGAATCCTGGTTAAGCGAATTAAGGGCTCCATCCACAAAGCTCTGTTTTAGCTACTCCTTCAATATCTTCAGCTTCTTCTGCAAAAGCCTGATGAGGGGAATGACCTGACTCAGGCTGGCAGTGTCTGAACTAACTTCACGTGTGGCAAGTTCAAAGGGTTGCAGAACCTTGCACAACATTAAAATCATTCTCCACTGTGCTTGATTCTTGTGCATTCCCCCTCCTTTGCCTTTATCGTAGGTAGCTGTATAGGCTTGAATGGCCTTTTACTGCTCCTCCATCCTCTGAAGCATATAGAGGGTTGAATTTCACCTCGTTACCACCTCTTGCTTCAGATGACAGCAGGACCGGTTCAGGAGTGTTTGCTGGTGCTCCAGTCTTCGGCACGCGGTGGCTGAATGCCGAAAGTGGCCCGCAATTCTTTGGGACACCGACAGCATCTCTTGCACGCCCCTGTCGTTTTTTAAATAATTCTGCACCACCAAATTCAATGTATGTGCAAAACATGGGACGTGCTGGAATTTGCCCACATGTAATACACGCACAATATTGGTGGCATTGTCCAATGTCACAAATCCCCAGGAGAGTCCAATTGGGGTAAGCCATTCTGCGATGACGTTCCTCAGTTTCCGTAAGAGGTTGTCAGCTGTGTGCCTCTTCTGGAAAGCGGTGATACAAAGCGTAGCCTGCCTAGGAACGAGTTGGCGTTAGCAAGATGCTGCTACTGGTGCCGCCGCTGCTGTTCTTGCTGCGGGAGGCAATACATCTACCCAGTGGGCTGTCACATTCATATAGTCCTGAGTCTGCCCTGCTCCACTTGTCCGCATGTCCGTGGTTAAGTGGAGATTGGGTACAACTGCATTTTTTAGGACACTGGAGACTGTTTTACTGAGGTCTGTGTACATTCTCGGTATCTCTAAGCAAGAAAAAAAGCATTTGTTTCCCCCAGCACCCTGAATGATAACCGTAACCAGATATAAATTCCACATGATAACAGAATTCAGAGATCTTCGTTACACATATTTGCGCAAATGTTTGAATAAGCCCCAAAGCCGCATCAAGGCGTCTCTGTATATTTGGGGTCCCTAGCGCTATATCTAGGTGCAGGGAGTGGCACCCCAAAACCCCAGCATAAGCCAGAATGCCCTGCGTAGCATACCAGTGAAAAAATGATAGTGTTAATAAATTAGTATTTTGGAAGCCGAAGCTATAGAGAAAGTGGAAAGGCAGGAGAGCACTCGTCAGACTTGACAGTGACATGGTGTGCAGGACGATTGTCTTTCCTGTGTAAGGAGGAAATTGACACTGAGGGAGTTGGTGGTGTGGTTTGCAGGAGCTTGGTTACAAGAGGAAGGGATTTAGTTGGCAGTGGACTGCTTCCACTGTCACCCAAAGTTTTTGAATTTGTCAATGACTTCTGATGAATGCACTGCAGGTGACGTATAAGGCAGGATGTTCCTAGGTGGTTAACGTCATTACCCCTACTTATTACAGCTTGACAAAGGCAACACACAGCTTGACACCAGTTGTCCGCATTTCTGTTGAAATAATTCCACACCGAAGAAGTGATTTTTTTTGTAATTTGACCAAGCATGTCAATGGCCATATTTGTCCCATGGACAACAGGTGTCTCCCCGGGTGCCTGACTTAAACAAACCACCTCACCATCAGAATCCTCCTTTTCAATTTCCTCCCCAGCGCCAGCCACACCCATATCCTCATCCTGGTGTACTTCAACAGTGACATCTTCAATTTGACTATCAGGAACTGAACTGCGGGTGTTCCTTCCAGCACTTGCAGGGGGAGTGCAAATGGTGGAAGGCGCCACCTCTTCCCTTCCAGTGTTGGGAAAGTCAGGCATTGCAACCGACACAATTGGACTCTGCTTGGGGATTTGTGATTTAGAATAACGCACAGTTCTTTGCTGTGCTTTTGCCAGCATAAGTCTTTTCATTTTTCTAGCAAGAGGATGACTGCTTCCATCCTCATGTGAAGCTGAACCACTAGCCATGAACATAGGACAGGGCCTCAGCCATTCCTTGCAACTCTGTGTCATAATTGACAAATTGGCAAGTTTACGCCTCTCCTCAGATGCTTTTAATTTAGATTTTTGGGTCATTTTACTAAACTTTTGTTATTTGGATTTTACATGCTCTCTACTATGACATTGGGCATCGGCCTTGGCAGATGACGTTGATGGCATTTCATTGTCTCGGCCATGACTAGTGGCAGCAGCTTCAGCAGGAGTGGAAGTGGATCTTGATATTTCCCTATTTTACCCTCCACATTTTTGTTCTCCATTTTTTAATGTGTGGAATTATATGCCAGTATCAATAGCAATGGCCTACTACTATATATACTGCGCAAAACTGAAATGCACCACAGGTATGGATGTATAGTATACTTGACGACATAGAGGTAGGTAGAGCAGTGGCCGACAGTACCGTATTGCTATATATTATATACTGGTTGTCAGCAAACTGCGCAAAACTGAAATGCACCACAGGTATGGATGTATAGTATACTTGACGACATAGAGGTAGGTAGAGCAGTGGCCGACAGTACCGTACTGCTATATATTATATACTGGTTGTCAGCAAACTGTGCAAAACTGCAATGCACCACAGGTATGGATGGATAGTAAACTTGATGACACAGAGGTAGGTAGAGCAGTGGCCTTCTGTACCATACTGCTATATATTATATACTGGTGGTCAGCAAACTGTGAAAAATTGAAATGCACCACAGGTCTGGATGGATAGTATACTTGACGGCAAAGAGGTAGGTAGAGCAGTGACCTACTGTACCGTACTGCTATATATTATATACTGGTGGTCAGCAAACTGTGCAAACCTGAAATGCACCACAGGTATGGATGGATAGTATTCTTCATGACACAGAGTTAGGTAGAGCAGTGACCTACTGTACCGTACTGCTATATATTATATGCTGGTGGTCAGCAAACTGTGCAAAACTGAAAAGCACCACAGGTATGGATGGATAGTATACTTGATGACATAGAGGTAGGTAGAGCAGTGGCCTACTGTACCGTACTGCTATATATTATATGCTGGTGGTCAGCAAACTGTGCAAAACTGAAATGCACCACAGGTATGGATGGATAGTATACTTGACGACACAGAGGTAGGTAGAGCAGTGGCCTTCTGTACCATACTGCTATATATTATATACTGGTGGTCAGCAAACTGTGCAAAACTGAAATGCACCACAGGTATGGCTGGATAGTATACTTGATGACACAGAGGTAGGTAGAGCAGTGGCCTACTGTACCGTACTGCTATATATTATATACTGGTGGTCAGCAAACTGTGCAAAACTGAAATGCACCACAGGTATGGATGGATAGTATACTTGATGACACAGAGGTAGGTAGAGCAGTGGCCTTCTGTACCATACTGCTATATATTATTTACTGGTGGTCAGCAAACTGTGCAAAACTGAAATGCACCACAGGTATGGATGGACAGTATACTTGACGACACAGGGGTAGGTAGAGCAGTGGCCTACTGTACTGTACTGCTATATATTATATACTGGTGGTCAGCAAAATTATGCACTGTACTCCTACTATATATACTACAATGCAGCACAGATGTGGAGCATTTTTCAGGCAGAGAACGTATAATACTGGTGGTCACTGGCCATTGGTCAGCAAAACTCTGCACTGTCCTCCTCCTATATAATACTGCTGGTCCCCAGTCCCCACAATAAAGCACACTGAGCACAGATACTTGCAGCACACTGAGCACAGATATGGAGCATTTTTCATGCATTGAACGTAGATATTTGCAGCACACTGAGCACAGATATTTTCAGCACACTGAGCACAGATATTTGCAGCACACTGAACACAGAAACTGAGAGGACACCAGCCACGTCCTCTCACGATCATCTCCAATGCACGAGGGAAAAATGGCAGCAACGCGCGTCTCTTTATATAGAATACAAATCTCGCAAGAATCCGACAGCGGGATGATGACGTTCGGGCGCACTCGGGTTAACCGAGCAAGGCAGGAGAATCCGAGTTGCTCGGACCCGTGCAAAAAAAGGTGAAGTTTGGGCGGGTTTGGATTCCGACGAACCAAACCCGCTCATCCCTATTTCTAACTGATGTGCCTGATAATGCACAGAGAGTGGAGGGTGGGCATCAGGATTCTAGGCACTTTTGCAGCAGAATTTTAATTTTCTTTTCCTCAATGAGGTTAGAGATTTCAGATACTCCCCTGTCACACCATGGTATGATACAGCATTATTGAGTATATAACATGCACTCATGTCACACATTGAGGTTATAGAAGCTGTTCCATTACGAACCCTTCATTTTTGCCAGGCGGCTGAGAGTGCAAGTCAACTCGCACTCACAGGAGGATACAGAAAATATGTGATCAGCGTTTTGGATGCGGGCTGTCAAAATACTGACAGCGGCATCCCAGTGTCTAAAATCCCGACACACACTAATTTAGTAAGATAACCCTGATCCCTTACCCCACTAACTTTAGCCCTCCATTCTTGCAGCCTGACTCTAATCCCCATCCCCTGCATCTTAACCCTCTCCAATGGTGACTAACCCTAACACCGCCTTTCTGTTGACTAAACCTAACCCTCTCTCCACTGCTACATAGCCCTAACCCTACCCAGGGGTGCCAAGACCTAACCCCCCCTACCCGGATCCTAACCCTCCTACCTGCAGCCTAATCCTCCCACCCCTGCAGCCAAATCCTAATTCACCCCCTGATGCTTAAACCTAATCCCCCCACCCATCTGGCTTACCTCTAAAGAGTCCCAGCAGCCCTTTATTCAGGATACAGGTGTATGGAAAACTGACACTGGCATTTTGATCCATGTCGGTATCTTGGCATCAGAATACTGACTGCATGGATTCCGAATGCCGGGATCCTGACCGCAGGATACTATTTCTCTTGAAATGAAAAGTTATTTTGTATGATAAATGAATGCGCATGCATTGTGCCCCCATTTTAAAGTATACAGTTCTCGCAGACATTCCATTGCTATTCAATTGCATTGAATACCTGAACACATACAGCACAATACAACATACAGTACCCTCAATACCCATATTGTGCTGAGAAAGCTCCACTCCACCAGTGTGGGTGTAACAGTTAGTGTATTTCAATTGAGTCCCTTATTTAAATGGAGCAGCAGCCCTCAGGAGAAGTCCTTTTGCCAGTTAGGACTAAAATGTGTTTCTATAGTTGTTATGGGCTCTTAATATATCAGAACACTTCAATGGCCCAATGACCCTTTTGTATTAGCCAAATTGTACTAATCATGGCCCTCATTCCGAGTCGTTCGCTCGTTCTTTTTCATCGCATCGCAATGAAAATCCGCTTAGTACGCATGCGCAATATTCGCACTGCGACTGCGCCAAGTAATTTAACAATGAAGATAGTATTTTTACTCACGGCTTTTTCATCGCTCCGGCGATCGTAGTGTGATTGACAGGAAATGGGTGTTACTGGGCGGAAACACAGCGTTTTAGGGGCGTGTGGATGAAAACGCTACCGTTTCCGGAAAAAACGCAGGAGTGGCTGGAGAAACGGAGGAGTGTCTGGGCGAACGCTGGGTGTGTTTATGACGTCAAACCTGGATCGACAAGCACTGAACTGATCGCACAGGCAGAGTAAGTGTGGAGCTACTCTAAAACTGCTAAGTAGTTTGTGATCGCAATATTGCGAATACTTCGGTCGCAATTTTAAGATGCTAAGATACACTCCCAGTAGGCGTAGGCTTAGCGTGTGTAACTCTGCTAAAATCGCCTTGCGACCGATCAACTCGGAATGAGGGCCCATATTTCTTTCTCAGGAACAGGAATTTTCTAAAATGAGACCCTCATGCCAAATGCCCAATATGATACAACAATCAGTTTCTTTTCAATTTTTATCTTTTTCTTAAAATACATATATGTTTAAAAACAATTCTTACATCACATATTAATCTGCTTTTTTTTGGTGGGCCTAGCTGTTGCCCCTTTTATGGGAAAATTCAATAATAACAGGTTTATCCCACTGTAGAATAGTGATAATCACACAACGCGTTTCGTCAGTCACAACTTTCTCAGGAGTGTTTATTAAATATGTGTAGAATACATTGCTTTAATCTTGAATGATTCCTATAATAACTTCTATATGGTCAATATGGGATAAAAATGTCCTGTTGCTTCCAGCACAACTGTAAATGAATAGCTTTCAGCACATCACTGGATGGATCACTTTATCTGGATTTGCAGACTTCTCTATTTGGATATGCAAGCTCTTGGAGAGTCAGCACTGATCTATTAAGATCAGGCTGTGAAGGCAAACACTCCTTCAGTATTGCCTGCCACCCCTCCCACCTGTCTTTGATGTTTTTAAACAGATCTAGCATCTGCTGACTGCACAGTCTTTATAGCAAAGCCATATGTAAAATCTTTATGCATTTATAATTACTTTTACGGCATGGGGCTCCTTGGATTGCTATAGGTTGGCTGCTTCAATGCATCACCATTTAACACTTATTTTTTAACACTTATATCATTCTATTTGTTTTTTATTTATGTAACATTTTACCACATCTATTTTTTACTCACAAGTTGCTGTGCTGTATAGTGACTGCGTTTAGGGGGCACGCTGCTGTGTACTGCACAATACTCTGCTGTAAATTGTACTGTTTGGGACACTTTGTTCGCATGCATCTATAAACCCTGTGATCAACGCAGTTCGAACCAAGCTGCAAGTTTAAAAATAGAAAAATAAAATATATATAAATATCTATTGTTTTTATACTTATTGGTTGCTGCACTTTACTCAAGAGCATTTTGTTCATGTGCATCTATAAGCCCTTTGATACACGTATTTAGAACCGAGCTGCAGGTTTAAAAATAGAAAAAATATATATATATTGTTTTTGTACTGGTTGGTTGGTGTGCTTTATTCAAGTGCATTATGTACACATGCATCTCTAAGCCATGTGATCCATGCAGGTGGAACCGAGCTTCAGGTTTAAAAATAGAAAAAATTAATATAGCTATTCCTTTTGTACTGGTTGGTTGGTGTACTTTACTCAAGTGCATTTTGTTCATGTGCATCTATAAGCCCTGTGATCCGCGCAGTGATCTGTGACTTGACAAATGGATAAATATCAGTTTAGAGAATAGCAACCAAATACTAGTGCAGCAGCTGCTGCTACCAGTCATGATAATGATGCTAGTCCAGCAACTTTATCTACTAAAGCCGTGCTCAAGGGCATAGCGGTTGTACATCAGGGCATCTAAAAAAACAACAACCAATATACAATGTTAAAGAAAAAGACACCTCTTATAAATGGAAGATTTGGTGCAGAAAAACCTAAAATTGTCAACATGCCATTCGCCACATGCAGTGTCAAGGAAAGGCTCAGGTATTGGCCTTTATCCCTGAGTGGTGGTTCTTCAACTGTCAGTGAGGCATCTTCAACCTCTCATGATGATGCAAGAATGATTCAATCAGAGTCTAGAAGAGGTGTCAAAAAAGTTAAAGCCACTAAGGCAGTAGAACACACTGTGCATTCAGAACCGTCAAACATTCCTGAGGAATGTTAAGGGGTGTGAGAAATTTGAGTCTGACATATCTCACACTGTCCTCGTAGAGAAGCCTCTTTCACCTCCTTTCACCATTTCTGCACCATCTGCACACGTGAGGAGCAGTACAAGTAAAGATGGTGATGAGGGCATAATAGAAATTGAGGATTTTAAGTGTGGAAGTGGAATGGGATGAAGGGGATATATGTGTACTATCTGACACTAAGGATGTTATTGATGTTTGTGTACTGTAAGTCAGCCACGAGTAGCTGCAGTTGTTGACCATGATAAAAAGAAAGCCATTGCAATGCCTCGGCAGTAGACCAAAAAAGCCACCTCTTGGGTGTGGGATAATTTGTACCCCAATCCTGACAATGTTTGTGAAAGCATCTGCTCCATTTGTGAGGCCAAAGTTAATAGAGGTAGGAAGGTTAGCCATCTAGGCACTTCCTCCATGTTATGTCATTTGCGGTGTAGAAATTGAATTTATTATACAAGATTTATAATGTAATTAACACCCTCATCATCAACATCCTCAGAGTCATTACTGATCGGAGATAGTTCTTCTAAAAAATAGTTTTGTGGGGGCCCAAACAAACCAATCATTTCAGCCCCAAATGACAGTCCCTGTCGATGAAATGATTGGTTTGTTAAACTGTACATGTCCTTTTCAATATCCAACATAAGTGTGGGTGGGAGGGCCCAAAGACAATTCCATATTGCAGTAACTTTATTTCTGCCACTGCTGTGTGGCAATGTTTTATAGATGTGCCATGTGTTTGTGCCGCTGCTCTGTCGCTTAGTAACCAACAACGTCTCTGCAGCCTTTGCCCAATTTTTCTGAAAACAATATACTGTAAGCTGTGAGGTGGTCAAAAGTGACTGGAAATGACTGGAAATTATTGTCATTGATGCTAGTACTGCTCGAGGAACAAAAAAAAGTCCAGAATTAAGTGATTTTTTTTGTCAATTAAAAAAAAAAATCCAAAACTAGTCATAGTGGTTTGGCAAATCCAAACCTGGATGACGAATCAGAGCCAAATCCAAATCTAGCAAAAATGGTTTGGCGCACATCTCTACTTTTAAAACTGAGCAGCTACTTTCATTAACTGAACACTCTTATACGTCACTGCTATCCATTATGTGCATGGTACCCTGGGATGGTTTGGCTGGGCTGGATTATGGGTGCCCTGTGCCCCAGAGATGAACTCCTATAATGTCAGGGACCTACCTGATGAGGTTTTTGGCCAATTTTATGCCAAAAGCTTCATAAATGATGTTTTATTATTAAATTATTATGATTCTATGGTGCACCTGCTCTGATGTTTCTATGTTGTAGTACTTATCATGACTGTCTGATGGTATGGTATCTAGGGCTTCAAATTAACTCAGACCAAGAAGTCACATGTAGCCAGGAGGATGGCTGGACTATGTGACAGGCTTTTTAGAAGAATAGATAATTTTAACTAACTATAATTAACTTTTCTGAAGAGCTAACTATCGATAACAAATGATAATGGGGACCTACGTCTTTAAGTGATGCTATCTGCTTATTTCTTCAAATTTGTATTGACGTATGTGCCTAGACTAATATAAATAATGAGCCTGAATTCTGTTATGTTACATAACTTTGTGATGAGACCTATGTGAGGTCTATTTCCTTGCTGCATCAAGGGCTGCTGCACTTCTGTGACTTATTGCTGACCAAGGAAAGCTATGGAAATCGTCTCCTTGTATTGGACAATTGGTTATTCACTTGAGTACATTTTTACTCTGACATAGCTAGAGCTGGGTAATTGTCCTACTAAACAGAAATGGGTTCTCTGTGCACTGAGGTGTTAATCTGAGGCGGGGTGTGCTGCTAGTAATGAGGGGTGTCCCACCATCCTTAAATGGTAAGTATACAGATGTGGATAAATCCACAGGGAACCAGCGCTCAAACCCTATTTGTAGTGGTGAATGATACGGATATAAAGTGAAACTAAAATCAATAATGAAAAAACAGGTAATATACTTAAGGTTGTTTATTCTAAGATGGTGAGATACTTTCTTTCCCAACAGGTATAAATTCGGTTTAAAAGTCAATCAGTGATTGGGGCACGCTCCTGGTTTGAGCTTAAATTCTGAAGTGCAAGGTTCAATTGAAAGAACAAATGCTGTAATCTTTGTCAAGTCGAAAAAAAGAAAAAGAAAAAAAGAAAAATGCCACAAAAAAATAATAATGTTAATATGTACTAAAGTCCAAACGGTTTACAAGTCTATACAGACTGCGGCGTCCCGCTAATCTGTGCTCTTAAGTGAAGGATTCTCTTGTGAAGTGATGAACAGTTGACAGCGGTAGTGTATGCTTTGGTTAGAGTGGAGAATAAGGACCCTGGACTGGCGCTATTCCTCCTGCAGCACGTCCCACAGTAGAGCGCCCGAATCAGGCCCGCTCTGTAGGGCCACTGACCTGGGGTGTGCGCCTGTCACAGAGGCGAAGTGGACCCGGCCGGAGCTCTCCGAGCGGCTGGCCGCGCCTCTCCTCCTCCTACAGGGACTTACCTTCTCCCTTCCCCTCCGCCTTCCACTCTCCGCTGTTTCAGGCTTCTTCCGTCGCCTGGAAACTGGTTGCTTCCGGAACTCCGGATCGCGTGACCGGATGGTTTGCGGAAAGGATTAGCAGTACTGTCCTTCTTTGTAGTGAATATTCTTCCTCAGTCCAATGTAGTATAGATGTGTAGCTCCAACGCATTTCGACCTGTTAGGGTCTTCCTCTGGGAGTCACATTATAACTATATGGACATGCAAATAGGTTTAAGTAATAAGTACTTTATGTTTCTTTACAGAGTAACATGGATGTGACATGGAGAACCAGACTTACATAAATGGATTTTTCTTGTTACCATTTTATGCAAAATCAAATTATATATTGTCAACTACATGTGTATTTTTCTTCCTATATATATTTGGAGTTATTGCTAATGTTCTTATAATAACAGTGATCTATATAGATGCTCAGTTACATACCCCCATGTATCTATTTATCTGTAACCTGGCCTTTGTAGATATATGTTATACAACCACTACTGTCCCTAACCTGCTGTATATGTTACTATCTGGAGATAATACAGTGTCCATCAAAGAGTGCTTCACCCAGATGTACTTTTACTTGTTGTCTGGTTTCTCAGAGCTATATCTAATATTCATAATGTCATATGACCGATATGTTGCTATATGTGATCCTTTACACTACAACACTATTTTAAATAGAAAACACTGTCTTGTATTGGCATCTGGCACTTGGATATCAGGATGCTTAAATTCATTTGTACTTACAATCCCAGCATCACACATGTCCTTCTGTCATTCTCGCACCCTAAACCAGTTTTTCTGTGATGCTAAAGCTCTGATTAACATCTCCTGTGGTGGTAGTGAAGACTTTTATATTGCACTCTATGTTGAAGTATTGTTAAATGGAGCTTTTACTTTAATGTTCTGTTTGACATCATATATAAAAATTATCAGGGTCATCTTGAAAATAAAATCTAAAGATGGCAGAAAGAAAGCCTTCTCCACCTGCTCATCCCATGTGACCATTGTTATTATGTATTATATTACAGCTTTGTCTGTGTATATGATGCCACCATCAGAATACTCCAATGTCCTAGAACCGGTATTTAGTGTACTGTACTCAGTTGTCACTCCCATGATAAATCCTCTGATCTACAGTCTACGGAACAAACATGTGAAAAGTGCTCTGCTGAGACTACTAGGGGGGGAAAAAAAGTATTGAACAGTGGGGTATATTTACTAAGCTCCTGATTTTGACAGAGATGCCGTTTTTTCTTCAAAGTGTCATCTCGGTAATTTACTAAACTCAAATCACGGCAGTGATGAGGGTATTCGTAATTTTTTGGAAGTCCTGAAAAAAAAAATACGAATGAATACACCATCGGTCAAATACGTCAGCAAATTAGTAGAACTCGGTCATTTACTAAAAAGTGCAAATCTCAAAAATAGCCAAACACTGCCGTGAAAAATTACAATTCGTAAAAAAGTGCTAAAAAAAACCAGACCTGCTTTTTTGAGCCGTGATTGGATAGGCATGCACGGATCCATGAGATCCATGCATGTATATCAGTGGGAAGGGGTGGGAAAGTGTTAATTTTTCTAAAAAAATTGTATGGGGTCCCCCCTCCTAAGCATAACCAGCCTCGGGCTCTTTGAGCCGACCCTGGTTGCAGAAATATGGTGAAAAAATGGACAGGGGTTCCCCCATATTTAAACAACCAGCATCGGGCTCTGTGCCTGGTCCTGGTTCCAAAAATACGGGGGACAAAAAGCGTAGGGTCCCCCGTTTTTTGAAACCAGCACCGGGCTCCACTAGCTGGACAGATAATGCCACAGCCGGGGGTCACTTTTATACAGTGCCCTGCGGCCGTGGCATCAAATATCCAAATAGTCACCCCTGGCTGGGGTACCCTGGGGGAGTGGGAACCCCTTCAATCAAGGGGTCCCCCCCGCAGCCACCCAAGGGCCAGGGGTGAAGCCCGAGGCTGTCCCCCCCATCCAATGGGCTGCGGATGGGGGGCTGATAGCCAAAGTTCAAAGTGTTTGATATTGTTTTTAATAGCAGTACTACAAGGCCCAGCAAGCCTCCCCTGCAAGCTGGTACTTGGAGAACCACAAGTACCAGCATGCAGCTGAAAAATGGGCCCGCTGGTACCTGTAGTACTACTACTTAAAAAATACCCCAATAAAGACAACACACACACACCTTGAAAGTATAACTTTAATACATCCATCCACACCTCCATATACACATACTTACCTTTGTTCCCACGCAGGTCGGTCCTCTTCTCCAGTAGAATCCATGGTATACCTGTAGAAAAAATTATACTCACATAATCCAGTGTTTTAGGCTCCTCAGTAAATCCATTTGTAATCCACGTACTTGAAAAAATAAAAAAACGGATACCCGACCTCGCACTGAAAGGGGACCCATGTTTCACATGGGTCCCCTTTCCCCGAATGCCTGGAACCCCCTCTGACTTAAGTCCAAGAAGGTTCCATCAGCCAATCAGGGAGCGCCACGTTGTGGCACCCTCCTGATTGGCTGTGTGCTCCTGTACTGACTGACAGGCGGCACACGGCAATGTTACAATGTAGCACCTATGTGCTCCATTGTATCCAATGGTGGGAACTTTTTGCTCAGCGGTGAGGTCACTCTAGGTCACCCACTGAGCAAAAAGTTCCCACCATTGGTTACAATGGAGCGCATAGGCGCTGCATTGTAACACTGCCGTGTGCCGCCTGTCAGTAAGTACAGGAGCACACAGCCGATCAGGAGGGTGCCACAATGTGGCGCTCCCTGATTGGCTGATGGAACCTTCTTGGACTTATGTCAGAGGGGCTGGTTATGCTTAGGAGGGGGGACCCCACGCAATTTTTTTTTACACTTTAAACTTTTTTTTTTTTTTTTTTACAAGGTGAACAATGAAGCCCAGCACGGATCTCTCAGATCCGGCCAAGATTCATTGTATTAAAGTCGACGGTGTTTTACAATTCACTCACGTAAAACACTGCCAAAAAAAACGAATGACATCGACATCGGAAAACCCGAAAATGCAGAATACGGCAGCTTAGTAAATTAGTCGTAATCAATTCAAAAAGTTGCAATTTTACACTTTCGATGTCATTCGTGATTGAACTTTGACGTCAAATGGGAAAATACGAATCTTAGTAAATTTACCCCAGTGATGGAGAATGTACACTTTTTTTTAAATAACACTAATTAATCCTTTATGAAATTTGTTGTTAAAGACTATGAAATAAATGATAATAGTTTTTGAATTTGCTCTTATTTCATTCTCAGAAATTTTTCCGAATTGATTTGATGTCAGTGCCACTGTATGTTTAATAGGTTTTTTTATCATCAAACATGAATTTCATTGCTGTACAGTACTTTTTTTTTCCTTTTTAGCAAATGGAATTTGCTCTCATATGCACAACTGACAGACATGTTTCAGTTTCTGGTATTTTAGAACACTTTTAATTTACAGTTTCTTATATAGGGCAGCATATTACGTAGCACTTCACAACTGGAAACAACAGTGATAAGACAAACTGGGTAATAACAGACATAGAGGAAGGAAGGCCCTGCTCACAAGCTTACAATCAGGGCCAGTTCTAGCCCTTGAGGCACCCCGGGTGGAAAATAGGGGTGTGGCTTCATACAGGGGCATGGTCAGTTATGCCCCCTGTAGAGTTGTGCCCCCATTTGTGCCCCCAGTAGCACCATTTGTGCCCCCAGTAGCGCCATTTGTGCCCTCAGTAGCGCGGTTTAAAAAAAAAAGGATACTTACAATCCCATCTCCTGAGTCCCGGCCGTTGCAGACCTCCGCCACCACCGCCGCTCCTCTCCTCTCCTCGGATCTATGGGAGAGACGTCATGACGTCTCTCCAATAGCACAGCATAGACACTAGAGGTCAAACATGACCCCTAGCGTCTGTGCCAGTCCCACAATGCTGTGCGGTGCGCGATGACGTCATCACGCACCGCACAGCAAAGGTCCTCTCCACGAAGGGAAACTAGACGGATAGCGTCTAGTTCTGTTCACTGCTGGGGGACCAGTGGGAGACACAGCGGCAGCCCCGGGCAAAGGCGGCGCCCCGGGCAAAAGTCATGCTTGCCCGTGGCAAGATCCGCTACTGCTTACAATCTATTGGGATATAGGAAGGATACACAAGGATAGGCGCTATCTATAGCATAGTGGTCTCACCAGATTGTAAAGACAGTCCTGATTGGATGCAATTAGATATGAATGCTTCTGAAGGTTATGTGGGCAGATTCGGAATTTCTTATGCTTGAGGTGAGTTTTCTGGGAACACTTGAAAGGTTGGAGGCTAGAGGAGAGTTGGGAGATATGAGATAAGCAAAGATAAATATGTACATTGGTGTAGTTTGGATAATAGCTTCACATGTGAGTAGAAGTATTTTATATTAAATAATGTAGAACATAGCCAACCAAAAGTGGGACTGACAGGGTGGATCAGCAGATGAGGAACATCTTGCTTGGAAGATCAGCCTCGCTGCTGCATTCAAAATGTATCTTTTCTTGGGAAGAGTAGCAAGGAGACTATTGCAATAATCAACGTGGGAGATAATTAGTGTATGGAATAGGGTTTTGCAGTGTCTTATGTAAGATAAGGTCATATTTAGGATATGTTTTTAGATGCATTTACAGACAGATTGAATGTGTGGAACAAAGGACAGTTCAGAGGGCCTAATTCAGCATGGAACGCTGCTCCGAAAGTGTTCACATGCTGAAGCCCTGTGCAGTGTGTGCATGCGCAGTAGACGCACTGCGCATGCACCCACAATGAGATGCAACGACATGGTGCATGTACGAAAGGCAGATGCAATTGCAGTGTGGGGGGGGGCGTCGCATTAGCATTTTAGGGCAGGCATTGCAGTGTGGGTGTGGTGCGGTCTGGGTAAAGCAGGCATGTCCAGAAGGTTTACGGCTCCGGCATTACATCACACGCAGCTACTGAGACCCAAAAGATGGTGTGTATTCAGCTGCGTAGGTTAAGGTTAACCCTAAACATGCAAGAGCATCACCGTTATGCAAAGCGCTCACATGTTTGCATGGGGAGCAGGATCCGGCATGCGGGGTGGACTTGCCCTGTGCTGGGTCACCCCCTCCACGCATATCAGAGTACAGAGTTGTAGGTGTGTGCTTTTTCGCTCATCTACAAATCATACTTAATTAGGCCCAGAAACAAGGATGACACCTAGTCAGCGAGCTTGTGGAGTAGGGTAGATTGTCGAGTTGTCTAGAGTTGGCAATATGAGATTGGTAACTGCTCTTGTCTTGCGGGAAAATCTGTTTGGAAATATTGAGTTTGAAGTGGCGAGATGACATCCCAGATAAAATGGCAGAAAGGCATTCAGAGACACCAGCCAAAACTGATGGTGACAACTTTGGAGAGGAAAGATAGATTTCAGTATCATCAGCATACAAATGATACTGAATAATTGAAAAGCTGATTAGTTTACCAAAAGATGAGGCATAGATTGAGAAAAGCAGAGGACCTAAGACTTAGCCTTGTGGTACTCCAACTGCTAGAGGTAGAGAAGATGTGGTCTGAGAGAAGCAACCACTGTAAGAGCAATTAAATAGGCAGAATGAGAACCAAGACAGGGCTGTATCGTGAAGACCTAGAGATTGTAGTGTTTTATGAGAAGAGAGTGGTCAACAGTGTCAAAAGCAGCAGAGAAAGCTAGAAGAATAAGAAGTAGTGGCCTTTAGACTTTACAGTGACCTGATCTTTTACTACTTTAGTCAGTAGTGTCTCTGTGGAGTGTTGGTAATGAAGGCCTGACTAAAGTGGGTCCAATAAGTTGTGGGAGTTAAGAAAGTGTGTGAGGCAAGTGTAGGCAAGTCTCTCAAGTAGCTTGGAAAGTTTAGATATGGACAGTAATTAGAAAGAGAGTTTGGGTCAGAATTGTGTTTTTTTCAGAATGGGAGTAAACAATGCATGATTGAACGTACAGAGTAGTAATGATACAAGTAGAGAGAGATTACTATGCGGCTCATTTAGTCATACACATTTGCACTGCTGGCACACTAAAAGAAGACTTACAAAATAATATTACAAATTCTTAGATGCACAGGGGTATATTTACTAAGGGTCGATTTTAAGTCTGTTTAAATTTGACCAAAATAGAACCAGCATCCCCAAAAAGTGACCACAGTGTGTCTATTCAAAATTCAATGTTTACTAACAATCAATTTTTTTGTTCCATTCTTGTTTCGATGGAGTATTGGTTTCTATTTGAAGTTCTAAATGTATTCTGTTCACCTTGAATAGAAGTAAAAATTTACCACAATTAAAAAAAAAACCTTCCTATTCACCAAAACATGTCACATGTACTGTATTACTGTCAAACACATTTATTCCAGTGCCAATATTACTTAAACTGGACATACACTATACAATTATCTGTCAGATAATCTGTGGTTTGAATTAAAACCTGGTAATGCATGAGAGCAAATAACAATCGACCAATTTGCTACCAAACACTGGAAATTGGACAGAACCTGTTTTAATACAAACTGATTAAATCACAGACAGGTTTTGTCCATTTTCCAGTGTTTGGTAGCAAATGATCGTTTGTCTGGTTCTCTCATCCATTACCAGGTTTTCCTTCCAATCACAGATTATATCTGAGATAATTGTATAGTGTATGTCCAGTTTATGCCTTTAAATACCTTGATTTATGCAATAAGAGTGACCCACATGCTTCTCTTTTGTTTTTTCCATCATATTAATATTTCCGAAAATTTCTGCAGAATTTGAAACCAAATAGAACTATTTCTGATGATACTTTTGAAAATGGTGATTTTTTTGTTGATTTTAGGTTGTATTTGGTACTATTTTTAAATCGACTGTTAGTAAATGAGCTTTTCCCACTGATGTCTATGGGGAAACACAGTACCAATGGTCTATTTAAAGTTCTAATTGAGTGTGTAGTCGATATTCTGTGGATTTTGGGGGGATTTTGAGTTGGTTATGCCTTCAGTAAAATCCTCATTGTCAAATGTACCACACCTCAAAATTGATTGGAACTCAAAATTGACTACCCTTGGCATAAGCAAATGCAGAGGGGGTTTCTGGTTGCCCATAAACCCCCCTCCTCTTTGCCAGTGCTTCAGATTATGACAACAATAGCATTAGAATATAATATGATTACGAGAGCTGCAGCCACATCATGCAGTTTAAGGGATAGAGTGGAGCTGCTGAACATATCCAGTGGTAGCAGTTTCTTCTACCAAGCTTGTTGCATGTATTTGGATCTGAACTCTCAATCACTGCACTGGACCTGATAGTTTTGTGAAAACAATAGATCACAATTAGTGCGCCTGAGCCGCCAAAAAGAAAAGTGGTTAGAAGTATCACCAAGACTCCCGATAGACAGAAATACAACAAATAGTTTACCACCTTTTATCTCAGGCACTCCTCAACTAATACAGTGTTCAATCTCTTTACTTTCTAAGCACATATTCTTCCAACTCATGGTAAAGAGCCTGTCTCTTTTTCCTGGCAGCTACTCTCAGGTCCAACAAATAGTTTACCTCCTTTTATCTCAGGCGCTCCTCAACTAATACAGTGTTCAATCTCTCAGATTTTCAGGAGACATATGCCCTTGGAAAATAGAACATAAAAATACATAGTGTGATATTGTAACAACGGGAGGAGACAGGTGAATCAATCTCTAGAGGTGTCAGACTCGTACCGCATCAGGTGGTCTACTAATATGTAGACAATTGCGCAGTATTTAGAGCGGGTCGCCGTCTTAGATGTATCGTGACTCCTTCCAACGTCTCGGGAGTGTCCCCTTCTTATTCCAACTCTAGGTGCATGTGAATAAAAATGGTACTCCAATGGTGCATTACCATAAAAAATGTATTCATAAGATTTAAAACTTTAAAAGGTGGGTTCTTACCAGACTGAATGGTCTACATGAAACAGTAGACAACAGTATTTGTTACAAATCAAACAACCAGGCGTCCCCAGGAGTAGTTGTATACAGCCAGGCAAGAGCTCCACATACGTCCTGCTACCTTCATCAACGCGTTTCGATAACAAATGGTTATCTTTTTGTAGGTGTAGATGGTAGCAGACACTCTGTGGTATTTATCCTCCCACAAATCTAGACAACTAAAAACCTAATGCCAGACATGGATTGCCTAACTGCTAAAATCCTAAATACCTAACATAGGCCTAATACATTGAGGGAAATCCATTTCATGCATTCCTGATGGCCTTCTAAAAGTTCGTTTCCCGCCAGATGAACTGTCCAATGATGTCGCGTGACGCAACATTATCCCGTCACCGGAAGTGACGTGGATCGGCATTTGTCGTCTGGCAGGAAGTGACACGACCTCCTGTGTCAAAGGCATGATGCGGCCGTCCCCTCCACGCGGCACGATAGCCCATCACCGGAAGTGACATAAATCAACATCCGCCGTCTGGCCGGAACCCGGAAGTCCCACAATGCAGATGATACATTTCTCTGGTCCCGTTTCCATGGCTATTTTCCCGGATGTAATGTAATAATCGGTCCATATGGTATCATTCTAATACATGTCCGTTAAGCACAGAGCCATTTTGTTGTAGTCATCCGCCCATTTGTAGTAATAAAAGAGAAAAACATCAATTAAAAATAATATAAAGGTACAATAAGAATAAAAATGCATCCTAAATAATAATCTGGAGATCAGAATAAGAAGAGAAATTTTCAGTTTTACAAGAACAATTTGGTTTCGAAGTGTTTATTAAGACCTCCTGGTTCCAAGGTTTTATATATAAAAATAGTTTGCATTTCTATCCTGGCAAGTTTTTGTTGTAGATCTCCTCCTCCAATGTCTGGTTTAACACGTTTCAAGGCACAGAAATTATTTATCTCCCTGGGGTCACAATTACATGTTTTCTTAAAATGTGCCGACAGGGTGAGGGTTTCTAGCCCTTTTTTAATATTTCGGAAGTGTTCTCCCAGCCTAATTTTCAAGGCTCTGCTGGTACGGCCTATATAAAATTTCCCACATGTACATTCTACACAGTACACTACATTATTAGAATGGCATGTTACAAATTCTTTAATGGCTAGGGAGGGGCCTTAGACTGTACACCTATAGCTGCCAGTAATGTGAGGTGCTACCTACTGAGACTTGTAGTTCTACAGAAGAAAAAGGGGGGGTGTTGTAGGTGCACTGTCACTAGCATTACTGATATCATACAGCTTAGCATATAATAAATAGTGGAGTTTAGTTATGTATTGATTAATGCATGAAGCTGCAGCCCCGCGGCAAGGGACTCCACTCTGCTTTATTATATGCTAAGCTGTATGAAATCAGTAATGTTAGAAACAGTGCACCTACAACACCCCCCTTTTTTCTTCTGTAGAACTACAAGTCTCAGTAGGTAGCACCTCACATTACTGGCAGCTATAGGTGTGCAGTCTAAGGCCCCTCCCTAGCAAACTAAAAGTGTTTTGTATAGACACACCTGAAGGAGTTAGACACCTTCATTCTTAGACATGCACCCACCCGCACCTGACCCTCATTTATTTTAACTAGGGTACCTAGCATGACTGCACTTGTGAATATGGCACAATTCTAGGTAAGTCCAATTATTCAGAAGAATAGGTTAGAAATGGGGTGGCTCCTGGGGTACGGGGCCTCCTGGACTGCTGTGGCTGGGCGACAACAGGGCATCGCAGCATTACATTTAATTTGGCACTTTCACAGTTTGTTTATTATACATGTTACACATTTTTTCACTTATATTAATTCACCCCATAACACCCCTTTTTTTCTTACCTATCCCTTTAATCCTTCTCACTACACATAATTATTCCCTGCGATGCCCTGGGGTTTCTTGGCTGTGGTTTTTTGGGGGTCCCGTGCCCTAGGTTTGAACCCCTATAGTGTTAGGTACTGCAGCAGAGTGGAGTCCCTTGCCGCGGGGCTGCAGCTTAATGCATTGATCAATTCATAACTAAACTCCACTATTTATTATATGCTAAGCTGTATGATATCAGTAATGTTAGAGACAGTGCACCTACAACACCCCCCTTTTTTCTTCTGTAGAACTACAAGTCTCAGTAGGTAGCACCTCACATTACTGGCAGCTATAGGTGTGCAGTCTAAGGCCCCTCCCTAGCAAACTAAAAGTATTTTGTATAGACACACCTGAAGGAGTTAGACACCTTCATTCTTAGACTTGCACCCACCTGCACCTGACCCTCATTTATTTTAACTAGGGTACCTAGCATGACTGCACTTGTGAATATGGCACAATTCTAGGTAAGTCCAATTATTCAGAAGAATAGGTCAGAAATGGGGTGGCTCCTGGGGTACGGGGCCTCCTGGACTGCTGTGGCTGGACGACAACAGGGCATCGCAGCATTACATTGAATTTGGCACTTTCACAGTTTGTTTATTATACATGTTACACATTTTTTTCACTTATATTAATTCACCCCATAACACCCCTTTTTTTCTCACCTATCCCTTTAATCCTTCTCACTACACATAATTATTCCCTGCGATGCCCTGGGGTTTCTTGGCTGTGGTTTTTTGGGGGGTCCCGTGCCCTAGGTTTGAACCCCTATAGTGTTAGGTACTGCAGCAGAGTGGAGTCCCTTGCCGCGGGGCTGCAGCTTCATGTATTGATCAATTCATAACTAAACTCCACTATTTATTATATGCTAAGCTGTATGATATCAGTAATGTTAGAGACAGTGCACCTACAACACCCCCCTTTTTTCTTCTGTAAAATTCTTTAATGGTGCACTTTCTTTCGTTAATAATGACCTCTACTATCTTATTCCCGAAAGTATTAGGGACATTTTTGCAAGCGGTACAAGCTCCACACCTGTAAAAACCCTCTGATGTTATTGTTGGTCCAGTAGAGCCAGTTTGATGGAAACTGTGGACCAATTTGGATTGCAGATCAGGGGCTTGCCTGTATATACATACAGGTCTATCGGGTAAATCTTTTCCAATGATAGGGTCCCTTTTAAGAATGGGCCAATGTTTCTGCAAAATGCCTTGAACTTTCTTATGCTGAGAAGAGTAATTAGATATAAAGGCCCACTTAAACCTATTATCTACTTCTTTTTTATCACTTTTATTCACAGTGAGTAAATCTGTTCTATCTAGTTTGGATTATTTTTAATTGATGTTTTTCTCTTTTATTGCTACAAATGGGCGGATGACTACAACAAAATGGCTCTGTCCTTAACGGACATGTATTAGAATGAGACCATATGGACCGTTTATTACACTACATCCGGGAAAATAGCCATGTAAACGGGACCAGAGAAATGTATCATCTGCATTGTGGGACTTCCGGGTTCCGGCCAGATGGCTGATGTTGATTTATGTCACTTCAAGTGACGGGCTATCGTGCCGCGCGGAGGGGACGGCCGCGTCATGCCTCTGACACAGGAGATCGTGTCACTTCCTGCCAAACGACAAATGCCGATCCACGTCACTTCCGGTGATGGAATAATGTTGCGTCACGCGACATCATTTGACAGTTCATCTGGCGGGAAACGGACTTTTAGAAGGCCATCAGGAATGCATGAAATGGATTTCCCTCAATGTATTAGGCCTATGTTAGGTATTTAGGATTTTAGCAGTTAGGCAATCCATGTCTGGCATTAGGTTTTTAGTTGTCTAGATCTGTGGGAGGATAAATACCACAGAGTGTCTGCTACCATCTACACCTACATAAAGATAACCATTTGTTATCGAAACGCGTTGATGAAGGTAGCAGGACGTATGTGGAGCTCTTGCCTGGCTGTATACAACTACTCCTGGGGACGCCTGGTTGTTTGATTTGTAACAAATGCTGTTGTCTACTGTTTCATGTAGACCATTCAGTCTGGTAAGAACCCACCTTTTAAAGTTTTAAATCTTATGAATAAATTTTTTATGGTAATGCACCATTGGAGTACCATTTTTATTCACATGCACCTTGAGTTGGAATAAGAAGGGGACACTCCCGAGACGTTGGAAGGAGTCACGAGACATCTAAGACGGCGACCCGCTCTAAATACTGCGCAATTGTCTACATATTAGTAGACCACCTGATGCGGTACGAGTCTGACACCTCTAGAGATTGATTCACCTGTCTCCTCCCATTGTTACAATATCACACTATGTATTTTTATGTTCTATTTTCCAAGGGCATATGTCTCCTGAAAATCTGAGAGATTGAACACTGTATTAGTTGAGGAGCGCCTGAGATAAAAGGAGGTAAACTATTTGTTGGACCTGAGAGTAGCTGCCAGGAAAAAGAGACAGGCTCTTTACCATGAGTTGGAAGAATATGTGCTTAGAAAGTACAGTTCTGTCTCCTACTGGTTCTCTAATGTTTGTGTATTTATTTTTTTATGGGATGTTTAACCTTTATCTAACCACTTATTTTATATAGATTAGTTAAATATGTTTGTATACAGACCATCTACAGTGTTAAATATTAATACTGTGTTCATTACAGTATCCAGTGTATAAAAAGATGAATGTGTACAATAATGTCCAGGGTCGGTACTAGGTTCTTCTACCGCTTTCCCAATCTCCCGCACTCGCTCCAACGTTCTGAAGAGCAGAAGATTTTGGATTGCATTTGGAAACCCCCCTGGAGAAATCATGCGTTTGCCACTGCTTGGTAAATCTACCCCACAATGTTAATTTGTACATACCGTATCTCAAGATAAATCCTGCTTACAAATAGCAGTAGAGTATTTGTGCCAGGTTTGCACATTTGTACTTTTATGCCTAAGAATAGCATACATTTGCAAAAGGAAATGTATAGTACCACTTTATTTTATGTATAGGAGTGCATTACACTGAAGTCAGTGTAAATTGACATAAATGTCAATGAAAAAAAGCAATACAAAGGCAATACATACTGTATATATATACACCCACTGAGAGTAGAAAGTCAAATGAATACATTAATATATTTAATACATGTACCATATGCTCAAAAGCAAATATTGTCTAATAATAACTAGGAGTGTACGTCACAAATGATAAACCCTTAAAGGGGTTAAAACTTGCTAAAAAAATAAAATATAAAATCAACTACTATAACAGCTCTTCAATCACTGTGTAAAATCCAGACCAAGAGTGAAGTAAATGTTCAGTCTAATGTACTGTAGTAGTCAGGATCTGTAAATACTCTGGTATTTTGGACTGACTGTGCCAACAGCTGACAGATTATGCAGGGTGGGCTCACTGCTACTTATGAGCGATTATCTGACATGCCTCTATCTAAAGCTGGCCAAACACCTAAAGATATGTCAGATCTGGCTGGTTGTAAGGAAAACCTGGTAATATACAGTATAGGAGCAAAAGACAATTGACCATTTGCTCCTAAATGCTGTAAAACTGACAAAAATGGTTGTTCAGACAAATTAGTTAAATCAAATGGATTTAACCACTTTGTCTGATTGACCATTGATCATGGCGTCCAGAGAGCTGCCAACATCCCGGAAGACCTTATATCATTGTGTAATAAAATACCTATGACTACCATCCACTCCCAGACTTTAGAAGTTACCATGTAGGTTTGCGCTCTCCATATGGAGTTAATTTACATATATATTATAATTTGCAGAATGGTATGTGGAACCTTTAGTTTGTCCTTTTCAAAACTGCTTACCAAATGCTCTGATATAGATCCCCAGAGAGATACTCAGCATTCACTGACAGTGTTGAAAGAGAGTAGACCTGTGGAAGCAGAAAAATGGTCAATAATCAAATGTTTTCCCCACTATCCACACCAATGCCCCAAACCAATTGTCACCTAGTCCAGGCTTGGAAGACCCGGCTACCATTCCTGCAGCCAATCCATACTCACCATTCATGCAATCAATGGCTGCATTTTAGTACAAGCACATGAGCCTAATGGATACTCAACTATCACATATACTGTTTCACATAAATGCAAACACACTATCTGTTACAAGCCGGTGGCTTACTTCTGTTATGGGCCACCGGCTCACCCCCAACCCCAGCATACTGGCATTGCTGGTCAACCAGGAAGCCTAAGAGCTTCCGATAAGCAGCTTCAAGTTGTCACCTAGCAACAGGGACGCCTGGCAGCTGAGAGCATGGACGTGCAGCACTTAAGCTGCACAGAGGGTAATAAAGGAGGCTGTGTGGACATAATCAGCTGCACATGATAGTTTACTTAAGGTGGCCTGGCTGCATGAGGTTTGTGATTGGTTGGTGTTCCTTTATATTCTTAGCCCACCTGTCATCCTGTGCTAGTCATAGTTTCCTGGCTGCAGCAGGGGCCCTTTCTTTTGGTACTAGTTCTAGCCTGCAGATACCTTGCCTGATTACCTACTACAGTCCACTGCAGAGTTCCTGTGTCCAGCTCCTTGTCAGCTGCATAATTTATGATGTTTTTCATCTGTAGTTACGTGTCTCCTCTGTGTTTAATTCCTCTTGCATTTCTTTCGTACCCCTAATTCCTGTAGCCCCACCTGTAGGTTCAGAGTTCTCAGTGTTTAATGTGCTCTCTTAATCCCTAAACACTCTAGCTCTTATTCCATCTGCCTTGTCTATGTCTGGCACACTCCCATCTTTAGATCTTTGACACTTCTGATTTCCCCTGGCAATGTAGTGTCATTTTCTTTCTCTCATCTTTATCTTTGTGCTACTACTCTCCACTTTTGGGTCCTCCTTCCTACTGGCATTCATTTTAGGTCACTCAGGGTTAAGCTCATACTACCACCAGTGGTGTAAGTCCTGTTGGCATCCCAATACCAGTAAACACATCATGCCTTATGGGAAAAGTGGCTATTATATGTTTGTGAGTTCTATAGGTATTAACCTAGGGTGTACAGTGTTCACTGCCCAGAAAATCTCTGAAATCTCCTCAGAAAGAAGATTCCTTAGTCTTAACACTCTCTACACTCAATGAATCTGTCATGCAACTTCATGCAAGTGTGGAGAATGTAAGTGTTACCTAGAATCCCTTTAGACAAATACACACATCCAGGAATCTTTCCTGCATATGTTTGAGTCCCAAGCCAATGCAAATTCTTACTGCCAACAATTATTCCTGCAGATGTATGAGTTGCAAACTAGGGTACAAACTTTGGGCCTAATTCTGACCTGATCGCTAGCAAGCGATTTTTGAACTGCTGCGATTAGATAGTCGTCGCCTACAGAGGGAGTGTATTTTAGCTGTGCAAGTGTGCAAACGCATGTGTAGCAGAGCTGCACAAACAGATCTCGTGCAGTCTCTGCGTAGCCCAGGACTTACTCAGCCGCTGCGATCACTTCAGTCTGTGCGGGACTGGAATTGACGTCAGGAACACATGCCTGCATTTTTCCTACCACTCCCTGAAAATGGTCGGTTGCCACCCACAAATGCCCTCTTCCTGTCAATCTCCTAGCGTTCGCCTGTGCGAATGGATTCTTTACAAAAACCCATCGCTGAACAGCGATCCGCTTTGTACCCGTGCGACGCACCTGTATATTGAGGTGCATATGCATGCGCAGTTTAGACCTGATCGCCCGCTGTGTGAAAATGCAGCCTAGCCATCAGGTCTGAATTACCTCCTTTGTGTGGGAAAATATTACAGGATATCTTTGCTGAAAGTTGCACACACAGGTTTATTTAACAAAACCATTTGCAAAGAGTTAAAAGAGGGACAATAGAAAGTTCATGTAATATTGCATGTGTGCTTTACAAACATAAAAGTATGATGTGTCTTTGGATTGGGAACACAAAGATCCAACTTAATTTCGACTTGCATTTTGAATAATTTAATATTTTTATAATGTAATATTGTTACATATGGGATATGCAAATGGAAAATTTTAACCAAGAGGATAAGGTTCAGGCACTAAATATGTTGTTTTTTCTTAAAGCAGCTGCCGGAAATATGGTTAGTCACTCCTATTATTATATGACTTACAAAACAATAGCAAAAAGGCAGCACTGGAATAATTAATTAATCTGGTGGATTGTACGAGATAGGTTCACATAATCTAATCTGACACTAAAAATAAAGTACAAGAAAAAGATGTCTCCTTTAGCTCAACTTTTAACAACTGACAGTTTGAGATTAGGGACATTGTATCAAAAACTACAGTATAATATTCTTAAACAAGATAATATCTTATCCAGTATTCCCCCAATAAACCATGTTTCATTTTCCCTAAAAACCAATCACTGTGAAATTTATTAGCAGTCATTTGAAAACTATGAAATAACCATCTAATAATGTATTGGGAAAGGGAAATTGTCTTACATGATATAAAAACATGAAGACATAAAACAATCTTGAAGTCACCAACCAATTTCAACCATGTTTCACTGTGCCTGTTCCTTTAGATGCATACTGGAAATAAAGTGGGTATAAATTGATGATTCTTACTCCTTTAGAACTGACAGCCCACTCCAAAAGTGATATTTGAGAATGTATGTCCACCGCTGGAGGATAGTCCCAAAGATATGATACTCTATGTAGATAAACCAGAGGGTCCTCACCAGAGTTACGGTGTCTTAATGTTGCAATCCAATCCTAAAATAGGCAGAAGATCGTCCCAGTAAATGTTGGAATATCCAAAGTCCAGCAATGGTTCAGGTATTAATTAATAAGGTCCATTCAGTGTGATGAAGGTGACAAGGAGATACAGCAACGTGTTTTGCTGTCAAACCTTGCTGCTTTACTTATGAAATGGACTAGCAGTTTATTTACACCAACATAATTGGACAATCATTAACACTTATCAGGACAATCCATCATACTTTAATTGTAGATATTATAACAATAAAGACAGAATTGTATTCTTAATGAGACTCAGAGGCAGACAATATAATTAATCAGTAATTTTAATCAGTATAAATAAAACGGCAATAGTTTATAGCTTACCCGGGTTACTTCCATTCCTTGACCCACACTTTGCGCCTTTCGCTCCTAAACTGTGGAACAGACAGGACCTCCGGAGCGTCATGTGCAGCTACGTCACAAGACTTCCGGTCTATTAACCTCATCCGTAACATCCGGAACGTCATGTGTATATACATCATGTGACTTCAGGTAATTTTACTCGGATCTAATTTCTGGGATTTGGAATGCACATGCAGTCATGTGATATTCATCCATAAACCGCAAATAGCCTTAAATAAACTGTTTCTCGAAGGGGATAAAAGAGACTTCTTAAAAGGGAAGGCAGAGGAAATACAGGCAATCACATAAACACATAAATAAGACTTTAAATCTTTAAAGAGATGATTCCAGAGTAATAGCTGAGATTCTACATAAAGTCACGTGACCAACAGATTAGGCAGAAAGGTAGCCCACAGTAATACGGATGTACTCATAGGGAAAAAATGTATTTAATCACAAAATACATTTGGTGAACTACACCTCATATATTTTAGTTTAACTAGATTGAAGATAATTCATCTTCTCCTTCTATGGATAATATCAGATTATTAAATAATATAATAAAACTATAAAGTATAAATAAATACATTTTAAGGATACTTAGGGATAAAAAGACAGTCAAAACAATCTGTACATATTTGAATTAAATGACAATATTTAATTCTACTGATTCATTCACGCCTGCGGGGAAGATGCTGTTCATCTTTATCATCCAAAATACTTCTTATTTACAGAGTGTTCTATAACGATCGCCTCCCTGTATGGTATCCGGGATAAATTCCAGACCTAATACTTTCAAGCATTTAGGATTACCATTGTGATAGTCATCATAGTTTTTTGACACACTATGTGTTTGGTTCTTCTTCAATATATTTCTACGATGTTCTAGAAAGCGTATTTTTTTAATGGCCGGGTTGTTCTCCCTATATACTTTAAACCACACCCACAGACCAGCATATAGATGATGTAAGAGGATGTGCAGTGCAGCTTTTGATTTCATATGGTCTATCAACACCTCCTATAGTAACCACTGGTGTATGGTTTTGGGTGTAATTACAAGTAATATACTTATGTCTACCACATTTAAAAATAACTTTTACTTTTTTATTTTGTTGTGTAAGCCAATTTCCCTTTCCCAGTACATTATTATATGGTTCTTCATATGACTTGGTGCTAATACATTTCTCAGTGATTTGTTTTTACGGAAAATGAAACATGTTTATTGGGGAGAATGTTGGATAAGATATTATCTTGTTTAAGAATATTATACTGTAGTTTTTTTTATACAATGTCCCTAATCTCAAACTGACAGTTGTTAAAAGTTAAGATAAAGGAGACATCACTTTCTTGTACTTTATTTTTAGTGTCAGGTTAAATTATGTGAACATATCTCGTACAATCCACCCGATTAATTAATTATTCCAGTGTGACCTCTGGGATATGGTTTGTAACACTGTTTTCAAAATGTTTATTTACTTGTAACACAGTACATATAGTAAAATTTAGCAGGAATGTGAACTTACAGTACCAATTTTGTGAATAATACAGGTGAAAAGTTGATAATCAGTGATAGACTTACCTACCTCCCACTTTCTGTGCTCATAGAGTTGGCTTATGATAAAAATAACCCTACCTGATAACTGTCTCTTTCATAATCTATAGATTGTAAGTTTACATTCCTACCTCTGTGTCTGTCTTATTACCTAGTTTTGTTCTAATACTGTTGTTCCAATTGTAAAGCACAATTGTATATACTGGCTTTATAAGAAACTGTTAATAAATAAATAAATAATATGCTGGTGGAAGTTGTTGCAAGACCAGATAATACAATTGACAGCAGCAGAGCACAATGTTAGACATTACTGATGGAGACTAAAACAAAATTCCACCAGATTTTTTAAGACAACCGAAGCTTTATTTTTAATTACCGAAAAGTAAATTCTATCACTGATCTAGTCGTCTTATATGCATCATTATACGTATCATCAGCTGGAGTATCTGAAAGTGACAATGTATTCAGAAGCCAGGAGCAACAGTCATAGCCAGAGTACCCTGTAAGGGCAAAACACAATATCAGATGAAGGTTCTACACACAATATTTATATGAAAATAGTAAAGAATTAACCCCAGAAATGCTCCTTAATATAAAGGTATCTAGTCATATAGTCGACATTTACAGATGGAGCCACGCTCATTTTGGCTTCTCTGCTGCGCCTAGGTGCACCATGGTTTATTAGCATAATCCTTTCATCTATTGTTCTCAGATGCAATACAATACAGAGAGAACAATACAGCAGGGTATTAAGTCATTACAGCAGGGGATTAAGTCAGACTGCCATCGCTCACTTAATCCTATTATAGGCAAAGATGAAGAGGACTCCATCTGTACCATGTCATCTTTCATAATGACAACACCATAATGTTGTCTACATGGTTTTAAATGTTGACAGTCACAAGTCAACATATATAGAATGTGGACATGTTCAAAATGTTGACATATGAATTTTCATCATGTGAAATGTTGAAATTCTCAGATTGCTTTTGGTAAGGTTTAGGCAACACCAGGAAAAGTAATGTTAGGCCAAGATGGATCTTAGAGGTAGGCTGCAGTGGTTGGGGTTAGGGTTAGGCACTAGGAGGAAGGTTAGAGATCAGGATTAGAGATTAGAGAAGAGCTGTTCGGATTATGGGAAATCCAAGCCACTCAAAATCCACAACAAGTCTTTACAACATATACCCTGGCTGTGCTGTGTCCAGACTCCATACAAGTGGCTGTGCTATGTCCATCTAAAGTGTCTGTGATATGTCCATTAAGTGGCTGTGCTGTGTCCATCCAGAAGTTGGTGTCTAGTGTCCATCCACTCCAGTGCTGCTGATGCACTTTTCCAGTGTCTATCCGCTCCAGTGCTGCCGACACACTATTCCAGTGTCTACACACTCCAGTGCTGGTGACAATGCACCTGTACATTGTCCATCTGCTCCAGTACAGACAATACACCTGTCCATTGCACATCCACTCCATTGCTGACAATGCACCTGTCCAGTGCCAATCTGCACCGGTGTCAAAAAAAGTTAATAAAAGTTTTAAAAAGTTAAAAAAGGGTTTTAAACAAGTTTAAAAAACATTAGAGTCAATAAAAGTAAACAAAAGTTAAAAAAAATAGTTTTTTTGTGTGCTGTACCCCACTGTATGTTGTTAACATACATGTCCTGTGACAACGCAGGCCAAACCCAACTGTGTATCTATAATGTCCAAGTACTGTGGACTCTGCACGCCATACCCTATTGTGCATCCATAACATACAAGTACTGTAGATCTGCGGGCCATACCCAACTGTGCATCCATAGCATACAGGTACTATAACTCCAGAGGCCATACCCCACTGTGTATCAATAACGTACAAGTACTGTGACTTTGCAGGCTGTACCTCACTGTGTTCACATATGCAAAGTTTGAAAATATATGGTTTATTGTGCTGTACCTGTCAGGAATCTGCATTTTCCATCGCATCACTGCTGTGGAACTACAGGTCCCAGCAGTTCAGTTCTGTTCCAGTCTTCAGTCTCCTGCAGCCCACAGCTCACCGTGCTCCACCTAACCAGTTCAGTTCTGTTCCAGTTCTGGTTTTCAGTCCTCTGCAGCCTGGAATGCTTCAGCTAACTCACAGCTGATCTGGACACCTAATCCAGCTAGTATCTCTGCCTGCAGTTTGTGTCCAATCACTTCTGGGCAGGAGGTATAACTTCCAGTTTGTGGCTCTCTCACATTGCCTTGGACAACACGTCACATCCCGTGAACAGACGGCTCCTGTTTGCAATCCTCTGTCTACAGAGAGTTCCTTGTGTATTAGACCTGTGGAACAACAGGTCCCAGCTGTTCCAGTTCTGTTCCAGTTCCCAGTTGTTCCTGTGTTCCCGTGGAACTACAAGTTCCAGCAACCCCTCCAGCTCTCCTGCGGCATTCCGTGTGCAAGTTCCTGTGTTCCTGTGGAACTACAAGTTCCAGCAACCCCTCCAGCTTTCCTGCGACATTCAGTGTGCAAGTTCCTGTGTTCCTGTGGAACTACAAGTTCCAGCAACCACTCCAGCTCTCCTACTGCATCCAGTGGTTCCCTGTGTTCCAGTCTCCAGATCCCCTGTGTTCCTGGTTATCCTCCTGCATCTCTGTGGAACTACAAGTTCCAGCAACCACTCCAGCTCTCCTGCTGCATCCAGTGGTTCCCTGTGTTCCAGTCTCCAGATCCCCTGTGTTCCTGGTTATCCTCCTGCATCTCCGTGGAACTACAAGCATCAGCAACCCCTGCATCTGTATTTGGCTCCACACCTATCTACAACCACAGTGTGCTTCAGCCTCAGCAGTAGAGACTCTCTCCAGGTGCATCCCTTCACCTCATCTGTGAAGCAGCTTGCTAGCTGCCTGTGCCTAACGAACTGCACTGTGAACATTCACCTGAGTCTCCTGCATCTGCTACCAGGTAGCTATACATTTATTACCATTCCTTCCATAGACTCTCAGCTTCCAAGCTGCACCATTTCCATTGCATACTTTTTATTGTTTATTCCTGCACGTTATTCTGCTGCCTTATTGTGTGAACTTTTATGTTAATAAATAACATTGCGCACATGCGCGGGAATCCAATCCAGTCTCCTCTCTTCCTCCATCCTACCTCCACTGACCCACTAGCGCCCCCTCCGGGGACACAAACCAGACCGAACCTGACAGTTTGTCCAAGGCCCATGGACTCGGATGGTGGTCAGAATGTGGGGTCAGGGGCCTTACAAAATCTGGTCTCCCGTTTGGATGGTCAAGAGGCTGTGCAGCAGCAGATGTTCCAGTTTTTACAGGGAATGTCTATCCGTTTGGATACCTTGCAGCAATCCCTTCCAAGTTCTGTTGTTTCTCCAGTTCCTGTTCAAGTCACTCCTGCTCCAGTCATTTCAACTTTCACTGCACAATCCGTTCCTGTGGATAGATCATGCTCAAGTCAGTCCTATGGCAGTCCCTTCACAGCTAACTCTCCTGAGAGAGCGACTTCCTCCTTTGAAAGCATCAAGACTCCTTTGTTGTCTGCTGTGAACTCTGAACCAATAAGCACTCTTTATCATCTATTGGAACAACTTCAAAGTCTTCTAACAAAAATCATTCCAATGATGCCAGAAATCCTGGGTGGTGCTTTAAACGCAGTGAAGAGTACTGCTCAAAGTATTGAGACTAGTGCGACCTCCGTGTCAACTTTTCTTCAAGCTAAAGTCTCTTCTCCTATGCAGAGAGAGGGCAGATTCCAGAGCTACCCGCGCTCCAAACTAACGGAAGCTGAACGCCGGCTTCGCAAGCAGCTTCACCTCTGCTTTTACTGTGGGAGTTCTAGTCATCTTATTAAGGACTGTTCCTTCCGCAACTCAAAAGTTGGTGACAGGTCCCAGCATCACAGTGTTTTCACCTGCAAACCTTCCAACGTATCCTCTACAGTTTCAAGTTCCTTTACCTCGGACAGGAGTGTCCAAAAAGTATACGATTGGGGTCCTGTGACAAATAGACCCAATCCCAAGTTCAGAAATCAACAGAGACTATCTATGTTACCCATAACTAAAGTAGTTTCTGTGTCCACAGCCCGAGAAGGGGCGTCCGTGCCCACAGCCCGAGAAGGGGCGTCCGTGCCCACAGCCCGATAAGGGGCGTCCGTGCCCACAGCCCGAGAAGGGGCGTCCGTGCCCACAGCCCGAGAAGGGGCGTCTGTGCCCACAGCCCGAGAAGGGGCGTCTGTGCCTACAGCCCGAGAAGGGGCATCCGTGCCTACAGCCCGAGAAGGGGCATCCGTGCCTACAGCCCGAGAAGGGGCATCCGTGCCTACAGCCCGAGAAGGGGCATCCGTGCCTACAGCCCGAGATGGGGCATCCGTGCCTACAGCCCGAGAAGGGGCGTCTGTGTCTACAGCCCCAGGTGGGGCATCTGATGTTGTGACCCCAGTAGGGGTATCTGATGTTCAGGTTCCAGAAGTGGCATCCGGGCATGCAACTCAAAGAAGTGTGTCTGATCTATTAACCCCAGGAGGGGTCTTTAGAGTTTCAGCATCAAGTGAGGAATCCAGGGCCAAGATCCCAGGAGGAATTCTTAAAGTCACAGATACAGACATGAACTTTTGTTTGCCAACTTCAGAGAGTGCTACCAGCTCAGTACCACTCCAAAAGGGATCATCAGAACATCCGGATTCTGTCTATACAGAGTCAAGTGTCAATGGACCTAGCCCGGTTCCAGCCGTCGGTCCAAAGTCTCCACTGGTTCCAGCCAGCCTGAGTGGCTCCAATGATGGGCTACCTCCTTCGGTTCCAGCCGATTCCAGAATCCTCGGATCAAATCCGGTCCTATCCGTCAGTCCGAGGACTCCACCGGTTCCTGTCGCTTCAAGCTCTTCCGGACCCAATCCGGTCCCATCCGTCGGTCCGGATCAGCCTCCTCTGGTTCCAGCCAGCCCGAGTAGCTCTGTTTCCAATGCTGAGCTACCTCCTTCGGTTCAAGCCGATTCCAGCATCCTCGGATCAAATCCGGTCCTATCCGTCAGTCCGAGGACTCCTTCGGTTCCAGCCGATTCCAGTCTCTTTGTATCAAATCCGGTTCTATCCGTCAGTCCGAAGACTCCTGCGGTTCCAGCCGGTTCAAGCTTATCTGGACCCAATCCGGTCCCATCCGTCTGTCCAGATCAGCCTCTTACAGTTCAAGTCAATTCAAGTAGTCCTGGACAAATCCCTGTTCCATCCGTTTGTCCAAAGTTGTCGTCGGTTCCTGCCGATTCCAGTTCCTCTGAACCCGGTGTGGTTCTCTCCAGTGTTTCAAGTAAGCAACTCCTGTCGCTATGTCCAGAGTCTACAGTTCTTGCAGATATTGCAGTTGCCTCAACCCAGATGGAGGCTCTACGCATCTCACCCCAAGATGAAGCTTCTAGCGTTCTGTCAACCTCAGCAGAGAATTCCCGTCAGTCAATCCAGGAGATGACGTCCTCTCTCCACCCTCGAGCATTTCAAGTTGATTCTACTCCTGCTTCTGAATGCTTATTCCAGACCTCAACTCTCAAGTGTCCTACATTGTCTTCCGAGACTTCATCTGACATTCAGCCTTCCAAGTGTCCACCAGATACAAAAGCTCCAGTCTACTTTGATGGTGACTATGCTCAGTTTCGTGCAGTGGCGAGCCAATACCTCACTTTTACTGAGTCTGAACCTTCAGTGACTATTTCTCCAGCCAATGCAATCAGATACTTCCTCCTGTTCTTCAAAGGTAGAGCACTGGACTGGGCGGATCCTCTCATTGAATCTAAAGATCCGTTACTGAGTGATCTTTCCGCTTTCTGCGAAGCCGTAAAACAGGAGTTTGCTCCAAAGTTTATGCATTCAGAGTCATCTGGGCATTCTGGCCAATTTGTCAACAGTTTGTCTACTGCTAAATCCTCTCCAACATCTCTGTCTGTGCAAGATCAGGATACATTAGACCAAGCTATTAAAAATTTCCAAGCTGCAAAGTCAAGACAACGTTCTCAGACTTTAGATTTGAAAGTTGCATATACTTCCGTGCCTCCATCCTACAGCAACACTTCTGAAAGTATTGACTCCCCAGATTCAACATCTGCTCAGTCTTCTGATCAGTCTTCCAGTTCTCAGTTTTTCGACTCAACTCCTTCCAAACACGAACAGGTTCTGTTGAATCAACGTATCAGAGATTTCAAGAATTACAGGAATTGGAGAGCTCCAGAACCAGTTCAAAGTCTACCATCTGTTGACGTAAGTGTTGGCTATGCTGCCGTAAACCCTAGTCCTGGTGTCTCATATAGTTTCAAATTCACTGGTCCACAGATTGTCTCAGATTCTGTTGTTCCTAAACAAAAGGCTCCCATGACCACACTAGACCTGGACTCTGACTCTGAAAGTGAGTTTGTTGATGAAGACTCAAGTTACATTATGGGAGGTTCTATCCTTCCTAGCTATGCCTTTTCCCAGGAAGTAAATTCTGTCTCAAATGACCCTGAATGGTCTACTTGTTCTGACGAGGAAAATCTGTCTTCTGAAGATGAAAGTTGGGAAGACTTTTGAGGACCTCTGCTTTTGTGTTTTTCTAAGTTCTTTTTCAAGGTTCCTCCAAGTTCCAGCGTGGGTGTTCGGTGCCCACCCATAAAAGGGGGGGTACTGTCAGGAATCTGCATTTTCCATCGCATCACTGCTGTGGAACTACAGGTCCCAGCAGTTCAGTTCTGTTCCAGTCTTCAGTCTCCTGCAGCCCACAGCTCACCGTGCTCCACCTAACCAGTTCAGTTCTGTTCCAGTTCTGGTTTTCAGTCCTCTGCAGCCTGGAATGCTTCAGCTAACTCACAGCTGATCTGGACACCTAATCCAGCTAGTATCTCTGCCTGCAGTTTGTGTCCAATCACTTCTGGGCAGGAGGTATAACTTCCAGTTTGTGGCTCTCTCACATTGCCTTGGACAACACGTCACATCCCGTGAACAGACGGCTCCTGTTTGCAATCCTCTGTCTACAGAGAGTTCCTTGTGTATTAGACCTGTGGAACAACAGGTCCCAGCTGTTCCAGTTCTGTTCCAGTTCCCAGTTGTTCCTGTGTTCCCGTGGAACTACAAGTTCCAGCAACCCCTCCAGCTCTCCTGCGGCATTCCGTGTGCAAGTTCCTGTGTTCCTGTGGAACTACAAGTTCCAGCAACCCCTCCAGCTTTCCTGCGACATTCAGTGTGCAAGTTCCTGTGTTCCTGTGGAACTACAAGTTCCAGCAACCACTCCAGCTCTCCTACTGCATCCAGTGGTTCCCTGTGTTCCAGTCTCCAGATCCCCTGTGTTCCTGGTTATCCTCCTGCATCTCTGTGGAACTACAAGTTCCAGCAACCACTCCAGCTCTCCTGCTGCATCCAGTGGTTCCCTGTGTTCCAGTCTCCAGATCCCCTGTGTTCCTGGTTATCCTCCTGCATCTCCGTGGAACTACAAGCATCAGCAACCCCTGCATCTGTATTTGGCTCCACACCTATCTACAACCACAGTGTGCTTCAGCCTCAGCAGTAGAGACTCTCTCCAGGTGCATCCCTTCACCTCATCTGTGAAGCAGCTTGCTAGCTGCCTGTGCCTAACGAACTGCACTGTGAACATTCACCTGAGTCTCCTGCATCTGCTACCAGGTAGCTATACATTTATTACCATTCCTTCCATAGACTCTCAGCTTCCAAGCTGCACCATTTCCATTGCATACTTTTTATTGTTTATTCCTGCACGTTATTCTGCTGCCTTATTGTGTGAACTTTTATGTTAATAAATAACATTGCGCACATGCGCGGGAATCCAATCCAGTCTCCTCTCTTCCTCCATCCTACCTCCACTGACCCACTAGCGCCCCCTCCGGGGACACAAACCAGACCGAACCTGACAGTACCCCACTGTGTTTCCATAACATACAAGTACTGTCACTCCACAGGCCATATGCCAATGCGTATCCATAACATACAAGTACTGTTATGCTCTGTTGCTATGTTCCATAGATGTTCTATAAACTGCCAGGTGTTTATGCCGCTGCTCTGTCATTTAGTAACCAGCCAGCTCACTGCCGCCTTTGGCCTAAAGCATATGAAAATAATATTGTGAGCTGTGAGGTGGACAACATTTGCTGGAAATGAGTGGAAATTTATGGTCTTGAGGTTAATAATACTCTAGGAAGAAAAAAGGCTCAAGTTATGTGATTTTAGCTTTTTTGATACATTTTTGGAAAAAATCCAAAAACATAACCAGCCATGGCTGACATCCAAAACCAAATCCAAATCAAAACTGGATAATAAATTAGAACGAAAACCAGCAAAAATGGTTCAGCACACATCTTATTAGAGATAGGAGGAAAATACTCTATAGAACTCCGTTCACCAGAGATCTATACCAGAACTGGTAATCACATGACCGCCAGGATCAGAATGATGACGCTGGAGACAAGACTACTGCCAGGACCAGGAAAGTGACTGCTGGGCAACCAAGGATGTTATGTCGACATTCTATCATGCTGACATATCATCCATGTAGACTTTTTGCATATTGATATTATAAATGTTGACCTAAAATACCACACCAATCATAAAGTCTTTCCTCTGGGTTTAATCTCTCTACACAATGACTTCTACTAAAAGTTACAAGAATACATTGATTTAATAGAAGACATTTTCCCAGATTCAAAGAGTGATGCAGATGTGGCCACCGCTACTTTTTTGACTGGAGTTGCAGCTGCCCCTTTATCTTAATGCCGTGTCTAATTATTAAACAACTGAAAAGCTCATTTGCCGAATCTTCAGTCGGAAATGTGCATATTTAGGATAAGATTGGCCTATTAACTGTGAGTAACAGAGCTACCAAAACAAAATGTTAAAGATACTGTAAGTATGAATAGTGTACAATTGAGGCTCACAGGGCCAGATCAAGGTCTGTGAGGACCCCTGGGCAACAAAGTTGTGGGGGCCCCTATAAATAAAATAATGAAAGTTATAGGTCACCAGGCAGCATTGGGGGAGGCATTCACAGTCTTTCCCGACCCGTCTGGCTGCCATTGCCAATTAGACCCATTACTCCCTTTGTACTGCCCCAGCTGTGATTCTTCCCGTCCCCCTGTACCTGTAGAAATGAAGCCCCTTTTGCCGCTTCGGTGGGACTGTAATAGTCCAAGGAGCAGCCGCCTCACCTATACTAACACCCACCACCGCCACGGGAATGCAAAGGTGTTTTATTAAGCGCGGGCAGCGGCCATTGCAAGTGATCGGAAGGACTCCCCCTGATGTGGTTTCAGCGATGGTGGGCCTTTTGTCACTCTATCTGGTCACAAGAGACCTCATCAGAGTGTGGGTCAGGAGCCTGTAATAGCAAATAGCAGTGGACAATTCTGGGGGGACATATATATATACTAGAGATGAGCGCCTGAAATTTTTCGGGTTTTGTGTTTTGGTTTTGGGTTCGGTTCCGCGGCCGTGTTTTGGGTTCGAACGCGTTTTGGCAAAACCTCACCGAATTTTTTTTGTCGGATTCGGGTGTGTTTTGGATTCGGGTGTTTTTTTCCAAAAACACTAAAAAACAGCTTAAATCATAGAATTTGGGGGTCATTTTGATCCCAAAGTATTATTAACCTCAAAAACCATAATTTACACTCATTTTCAGTCTATTCTGAATACCTCACACCTCACAATATTATTTTTAGTCCTAAAATTTGCACCGAGGTCGCTGTGTGAGTAAGATAAGCGACCCTAGTGGCCGACACAAACACCGGGCCCATCTAGGAGTGGCACTGCAGTGTCACGCAGGATGTCCCTTCCAAAAAACCCTCCCCAAACAGCACATGACGCAAAGAAAAAAAGAGGCGCAATGAGGTAGCTGTGTGAGTAAGATTAGCGACCCTAGTGGCCGACACAAACACCGGGCCCATCTAGGAGTGGCACTGCAGTGTCACGCAGGATGTCCCTTCCAAAAAACCCTCCCCAAACAGCACATGACGCAAAGAAAAAAAGAGGCGCAATGAGGTAGCTGTGTGAGTAAGATTAGCGACCCTAGTGGCCGACACAAACACCGGGCCCATCTAGGAGTGGCACTGCAGTGTCACGCAGGATGGCCCTTCCAAAAAACCCTCCCCAAACAGCACATGACGCAAAGAAAAAAAGAGGCGCAATGAGGTAGCTGTGTGAGTAAGATTAGCGACCCTAGTGGCCGACACAAACACCGGGCCCATCTAGGAGTGGCACTGCAGTGTCACGCAGGATGGCCCTTCCAAAAAACCCTCCCCAAACAGCACATGACGCAAAGAAAAAAAGAGGCGCAATGAGGTAGCTGACTGTGTGAGTAAGATTAGCGACCCTAGTGGCCGACACAAACACCGGGCCCATCTAGGAGTGGCACTGCAGTGTCACGCAGGATGTCCCTTCCAAAAAACCCTCCCCAAACAGCACATGACGCAAAGAAAAAAAGAGGCGCAATGAGGTAGCTGTGTGAGTAAGATAAGCGACCCTAGTGGCCGACACAAACACCGGGCCCATCTAGGAGTGGCACTGCAGTGTCACGCAGGATGTCCCTTCCAAAAAACCCTCCCCAAACAGCACATGACGCAAAGAAAAAAAGAGGCGCAATGAGGTAGCTGACTGTGTGAGTAAGATTAACGACCCTAGTGGCCGACACAAACACCGGGCCCATCTAGGAGTGGCACTGCAGTGTCACGCAGGATGTCCCTTCCAAAAAACCCTCCCCAAACAGCACATGACGCAAAGAAAAAAAGAGGCGCAATGAGGTAGCTGTGTGAGTAAGATTAGCGACCCTAGTGGCCGACACAAACACCGGGCCCATCTAGGAGTGGCACTGCAGTGTCACGCAGGATGTCCCTTCCAAAAAACCCTCCCCAAACAGCACATGACGCAAAGAAAAAAAGAGGCGCAATGAGGTAGCTGACTGTGTGAGTAAGATTAGCGACCCTAGTGGCCGACACAAACACCGGGCCCATCTAGGAGTGGCACTGCAGTGTCACGCAGGATGTCCCTTCCAAAAAACCCTCCCCAAACAGCACATGACGCAAAGAAAAAAAGAGGCGCAATGAGGTAGCTGACTGTGTGAGTAAGATTAGCGACCCTAGTGGCCGACACAAACACTGGGCCCATCTAGGAGTGGCACTGCAGTGTCACGCAGGATGTCCCTTCCAAAAAACCCTCCCCAATCAGCACATGATGCAAAGAAAAAGAAAAGAAAAAAGAGGTGCAAGATGGAATTGTCCTTGGGCCCTCCCACCCACCCTTATGTTGTATAAACAAAACAGGACATGCACACTTTAACCAACCCATCATTTCAGTGACAGGGTCTGCCACACGACTGTGACTGATATGACGGGTTGGTTTGGACCCCCCCCAAAAAAGAAGCAATTAATCTCTCCTTGCACAAACTGGCTCTACAGAGGCAAGATGTCCACCTCATCTTCACCCTCCGATATATCACCGTGTACATCCCCCTCCTCACAGATTATCAATTCGTCCCCACTGGAATCCACCATCTCAGCTCCCTGTGTACTTTGTGGAGGCAATTGCTGCTGGTCAATGTCTCCGCGGAGGAATTGATTATAATTCATTTTAATGAACATCATCTTCTCCACATTTTCTGGATGTAACCTCGTACGCCGATTGCTGAGGGTGAGCGGCGGCACTAAACACTCTTTCGGAGTACACACTTGTGGGAGGGCAACTTAGGTAGAATAAAGCCAGTTTGTGCAAGGGCCTCCAAATTGCCTCTTTTTCCTGCCAGTATAAGTACGGACTGTGTGACGTGCCTACTTGGATGCGGTCACTCATATAATCCTCCACCATTCTATCAATGTTGAGAGAATCATATGCAGTGACAGTAGACGACATGTCCGTAATCGTTGTCAGGTCCTTCAGTCCGGACCAGATGTCAGCATCAGCAGTCGCTCCAGACTGCCCTGCATCACCGCCAGCGGGTGGGCTCGGAATTCTGAGCCTTTTCCTCGCACCCCCAGTTGTGGGAGAATGTGAAGGAGGAGATGTTGACAGGTCGCGTTCCGCTTGACTTGACAATTTTGTCACCAGCAGGTCTTTCAACCCCAGCAGACCTGTGTCTGCCGGAAAGAGAGATCCAAGGTAGGCTTTAAATCTAGGATCGAGCACGGTGGCCAAAATGTAGTGCTCTGATTTCAACAGATTGACCACCCGTGAATCCTTGTTAAGCGAATTAAGGGCTGCATCCACAAGTCCCACATGCCTAGCAGAATCGCTCCGTGTTAGCTCCTCCTTCAATGCCTCCAGCTTCTTCTGCAAAAGCCTGATGAGGGGAATGACCTGACTCAGGCTGGCAGTGTCTGAACTGACTTCACGTGTGGCAAGTTCAAAGGGCATCAGAACCTTGCACAACGTTGAAATCATTCTCCACTGCACTTGAGACAGGTGCATTCCACCTACTATATCGTGCTCAATTGTATAGGCTTGAATGGCCTTTTGCTGCTCCTCCAACCTCTGAAGCATATAGAGGGTTGAATTCCACCTCGTTACCACTTCTTGCTTCAGATGATGGCAGGGCAGGTTCAGTAGTTTTTGGTGGTGCTCCAGTTTTCTGTACGTGGTGCCTGTACGCCGAAAGTGTCCCGCAATTCTTCTGGCCACCGACAGCATCTCTTGCACGCCCCTGTCGTTTTTTAAAAAATTCTGCACCACCAAATTCAAGGTATGTGCAAAACATGGGACGTGCTGGAATTGGCCCAGATTTAATGCACACACAATATTGCTGGCGTTGTCCGATGCCACAAATCCACAGGAGAGTCCAATTGGGGTAAGCCATTCCGCGATGATCTTCCTCAGTTGCCGTAAGAGGTTTTCAGCTGTGTGCGTATTCTGGAAAGCGGTGATACAAAGCGTAGCCTGCCTAGGAAAGAGTTGGCGTTTGCGAGATGCTGCTACTGGTGCCGCCGCTGCTGTTCTTGCGGCGGGAGTCCATACATCTACCCAGTGGGCTGTCACAGTCATATAGTCCTGACCCTGCCCTGCTCCACTTGTCCACATGTCCGTGGTTAAGTGGACATTGGGTACAGCTGCATTTTTTAGGACACTGGTGACTCTTTTTCTGAGGTCTGTGTACATTTTCGGTATCGCCTGCCTAGAGAAATGGAACCTAGATGGTATTTGGTACCGGGAACACAGTACCTCCAACAAGTCTCTAGTTGGCTCTGCAGTAATGATGGATACCGGAACCACGTTTCTCACCACCCAGGATGCCAAGGCCTCAGTTATCCGCTTTGCAGTAGGATGACTGCTGTGATATTTCATCTTCCTCGCAAAGGACTGTTGAACAGTCAATTGCTTACTGGAAGTAGTACAAGTGGGCTTACGACTTCCCCTCTGGGATGACCATCGACTCCCAGCGGCAACAACAGCAGCGCCAGCAGCAGTAGGCGTTACACGCAAGGATGCATCGGAGGAATCCCAGGCAGGAGAGGACTCGTCAGAATTGCCAGTGACATGGCCTGCAGGACTATTGGCATTCCTGGGGAAGGAGGAAATTGACACTGAGGGAGTTGGTGGGGTGGTTTGCGTGAGCTTGGTTACAAGAGGAAGGGATTTACTGGTCAGTGGACTGCTTCCGCTGTCACCCAAAGTTTTTGAACTTGTCACTGACTTATTATGAATGCGCTGCAGGTGACGTATAAGGGAGGATGTTCCGAGGTGGTTAACGTCCTTACCCCTACTTATTACAGCTTGACAAAGGGAACACACGGCTTGACACCTGTTGTCCGCATTTCTGGTGAAATACCTCCACACCGAAGAGCTGATTTTTTTGGTATTTTCACCAGGCATGTCAACGGCCATATTCCTCCCACGGACAACAGGTGTCTCCCCGGGTGCCTGACTTAAACAAACCACCTCACCATCAGAATCCTCCTGGTCAATTTCCTCCCCAGTGCCAGCAACACCCATATCCTCCTCATCCTGGTGTACTTCAACACTGACATCTTCAATCTGACTATCAGGAACTGGACTGCGGGTGCTCCTTCCAGCACTTGCAGGGGGCGTGCAAATGGTGGAAGGCGCATGCTCTTCACGTCCAGTGTTGGGAAGGTCAGGCATCGCAACCGACACAATTGGACTCTCCTTGTGGATTTGGGATTTCAAAGAACGCACAGTTCTTTGCGGTGCTTTGCCTTTTGCCAGCTTGAGTCTTTTCAGTTTTCTAGCGAGAGGCTGAGTGCTTCCATCCTCATGTGAAGCTGAACCACTAGCCATGAACATAGGCCAGGGCCTCAGCCGTTCCTTGCCACTCCGTGTGGTAAATGGCATATTGGCAAGTTTACGCTTCTCCTCCGACAATTTTATTTTAGGTTTTGGAGTCCTTTTTTTACTGATATTTGGTGTTTTGGTTTTGACATGCTCTGTACTATGCCATTGGGCATCGGCCTTGGCAGACGACGTTGCTGGCATTTCATCGTCTCGGCCATGACTAGTGGCAGCAGCTTCAGCACGAGGTGGAAGTGGATCTTGATCTTTCCCTAATTTTGGAACCTCAACATTTTTGTTCTCCATATTTTAATAGGCACAACTAAAAGGCACCTCAGGTAAACAATGGAGATGGATGGATTGGATACTAGTATACAATTATGGACGGGCTGCCGAGTGCCGACACAGAGGTAGCCACAGCCGTGAACTACCGCACTGTACTGTGTCTGCTGCTAATATAGACTGGTTGATAAAGAGATAGTATACTCGTAACTAGTATGTATGTATAAAGAAAGAAAAAAAAACCACGGTTAGGTGGTATATACAATTATGGACGGGCTGCCGAGTGCCGACACAGAGGTAGCCACAGCCGTGAACTACCGCACTGTACTGTGTCTGCTGCTAATATATAGACTGGTTGATAAAGAGATAGTATACTCGTAACTAGTATGTATGTATAAAGAAAGAAAAAAAAACCACGGTTAGGTGGTATATACAATTATGGACGGGCTGCCGAGTGCCGACACAGAGGTAGCCACAGCCGTGAACTACCGCACTGTACTGTGTCTGCTGCTAATATATAGACTGGTTGATAAAGAGATAGTATACTCGTAACTAGTATGTATGTATAAAGAAGGAAAAAAAAACCACGGTTAGGTGGTATATACAATTATGGACGGGCTGCCGAGTGCCGACACAGAGGTAGCCACAGCCGTGAACTACCGCACTGTACTGTGTCTGCTGCTAATATATAGACTGGTTGATAAAGAGATAGTATACTCGTAACTAGTATGTATGTATAAAGAAAGAAAAAAAAACCACGGTTAGGTGGTATATACAATTATGGACGGGCTGCCGAGTGCCGACACAGAGGTAGCCACAGCCGTGAACTACCGCACTGTACTGTGTCTGCTGCTAATATATAGACTGGTTGATAAAGAGATAGTATACTCGTAACTAGTATGTATGTATAAAGAAAGAAAAAAAAACCACGGTTAGGTGGTATATACAATTATGGATGGGCTGCCGAGTGCCGACACAGAGGTAGCCACAGCCGTGAACTACCGCACTGTACTGTGTCTGCTGCTAATATAGACTGGTTGATAAAGAGATAGTATACTCGTAACTAGTATGTATGTATAAAGAAAGAAAAAAAAACCACGGTTAGGTGGTATATACAATTATGGACGGGCTGCCGAGTGCCGACACAGAGGTAGCCACAGCCGTGAACTACCGCACTGTACTGTGTCTGCTGCTAATATATAGACTGGTTGATAAAGAGATAGTATACTCGTAACTAGTATGTATGTATAAAGAAAGAAAAAAAAACCACGGTTAGGTGGTATATACAATTATGGACGGGCTGCCGAGTGCCGACACAGAGGTAGCCACAGCCGTGAACTACCGCACTGTACTGTGTCTGCTGCTAATATATAGACTGGTTGATAAAGAGATAGTATACTCGTAACTAGTATGTATGTATAAAGAAAGAAAAAAAAACCACGGTTAGGTGGTATATACAATTATGGACGGGCTGCCGAGTGCCGACACAGAGGTAGCCACAGCCGTGAACTACCGCACTGTACTGTGTCTGCTGCTAATATATAGACTGGTTGATAAAGAGATAGTATACTCGTATCTAGTATGTATGTATAAAGAAAGAAAAAAAAAACACGGTTAGGTGGTATATACAATTATGGACGGGCTGCCGAGTGCCGACACAGAGGTAGCCACAGCCGTGAACTACCGCACTGTACTGTGTCTGCTGCTAATATAGACTGGTTGATAAAGAGATAGTATACTACTAATATTATATACTGGTGGTCAGGTCACTGGTCACTAGTCACACTGGCAGTGGCACTCCTGCAGCAATAGTGTGCACTGTTTAATTTTAATATAATATTATGTACTCCTGGCTCCTGCTATAACCTATAACTGGCACTGCAGTAGTGCTCCCCAGTCTCCCCCACAATTATAAGCTGTGTGAGCTGAGCAGTCAGACAGATATATAATATATATATAGATGATGCAGCACACTGGCCTGAGCCTGAGCAGTGCACACAGATATGGTATGTGACTGACTGAGTCACTGTGTGTATCGCTTTTTTCAGGCAGAGAACGGATATATTAAATAAACTGCACTGTGTGTCTGGTGGTCACTCACTATATAATATATTATGTACTCCTGGCTCCTGCTATAACCTATAACTGGCACTGCAGTAGTGCTCCCCAGTCTCCCCCACAATTATAAGCTGTGTGAGCTGAGCAGTCAGACAGATATATATAATATTATATATAGATAATAGATGATGCAGCACACTGGCCTGAGCCTGAGCAGTGCACACAGATATGGTATGTGACTGAGTCACTGTGTGCTGTGTATCGCTTTTTTCAGGCAGAGAACGGATTATATTATGTACTCCTGGCTCCTGCTATAACCTATAACTGGCACTGCAGTAGTGCTCCCCAGTCTCCCCCACAATTATAAGCTGTGTGAGCTGAGCAGTCAGACAGATATATATAATATTATATATAGATAATAGATGATGCAGCACACTGGCCTGAGCCTGAGCAGTGCACACAGATATGGTATGTGACTGAGTCACTGTGTGCTGTGTATCGCTTTTTTCAGGCAGAGAACGGATTATAAATAAAAGTGGTGGTCACTGGTCACTATCAGCAAAACTCTGCACTGTACACTACTGAGTACTCCTAATGCTCCCCAAAATTAGTAAATCAAGTGTCTCTCTAATCTATTCTAATTCTAAACGGAGAGGACGCCAGCCACGTCCTCTCCCTATCAATCTCAATGCACGTGTGAAAATGGCGGCGACGCGCGGCTCCTTATATAGAATCCGAGTCTCGCGATAGAATCCGAGCCTCGCGAGAATCCGACAGCGTCATGATGACGTTCGGGCGCGCTCGGGTTAACCGAGCAAGGCGGGAAGATCCGAGTCGCTCGGACCCGTGAAAAAAAACATGAAGTTCTGGCGGGTTCGGATTCAGAGAAACCGAACCCGCTCATCTCTAATATATACCAGTGTAACACCCAAATAAGCACTTATTTACAGTAGGCACCTGCTTGTGAGACTCCAGACTCGTAGTGAGTCTCAGGCGCAGATGTATGAAGCCTTGAGAAGTGATAAAGCAGTGATACTGTAAGTGGAAGGTGATAACGCACCAGCCAGTCAGCTCCTAACTGTTAATTTACATATTGGAGCTGATTGGCTGGTGCGTTATCACATTGCACTTATCACTGCTTTATCACTTCTTCAGGCTTAATACATCTGCCCCTCAATGCTGGGTGGATGTCTGAAGTTTTGTGTGCTGTAGCGGATTCACTCCTCTACACTTTTAACTCTCCCTCACCATAAACCGGGGAGGATGTCTGGAGGCAGTGCTATCTGGAGCCGAGTGTCAGGCTTCGGTGCTGGTCTCCGTGCGATGTTAGCTGCACTGCTGATCCTGCTCCTGTTTCCAGTCAGTGTAACTGGTTGTATGGCTGCATTACCAGACCTCCTGCTGCACAGTCATTTGGTCTCTCTCTTCTTAATTCCCTAGCCTCATGGGTCCTGATCAATGCTAGGAGTGTGTGGAGACTTCGTGGTTAACGGGTGAGCGATTCCTGATAGGGTGCTGCTGACATCTCCGCTCTGACTTGGCAAAAGGGTGTGTACCTACTTGTCTCCTCCGTTCCTTCCTAGCTTCTATGGGACAGTATGTGGGGGCCCCAAATGTGTGGGGCCCCCCGGGATGACTGCCCCTGTCACACTTCTTATAATCAAGCTCTGTTGGCCAATAAACTGAAACTATGGGGGTCACTGGGAGATGATCGCTGGCGGCCGATGGTCGCTGTTATGCAATGCGCACGCGTGGCATACTTTCACAACAGCCGTAGTACTTTCACACAAGCTCGAGTGACGCTTTTCAGTCACACTGCTGGCCGCAGAGTGATTGACAGGAAGTGGGTGTTTCTGGGCGGAAACTGGACATTTTAGGGGAGTGTGGGAAAAAACGCAGGCGCATCAGATGCAAACGCAGGTGTGCCTGTAGAAACGCAGGTGTGTTTGGGAGAACGCAGGGCGTGTTTGTGACATTAAATCAGGAACTGAATGGTTTGAAGTGATTGCAAGGAAGGAGTAGGTCTCAAGGTACTCTGAAACTTCACAGTCTTCTTTTGCTGCCGCACTGCAATGTTTTCGTTCGTACTTCTGCTAAGCTAAGATACACTCCCAATGGGCGGCGGCTTAGCGTTTGCATTGCTGCTCAAAGCAGCTTGCTAGCGATCAATTCGGAATGAGGGCCTATGTTACAATTCACATGTTCTCCAAATGTAGTTTGGTTTCCCCAAGTGAATTACATAAAGACAGAATGCAGAGTTACATACAATAAAAATACATTTGTATTTGCAAATGAACAATGTTGCCTCCATGAAGCACATAAGATGCTGTGTGACATCATGCAGATCATTTGTGTACATTTTTTAATTATACAGGAAATACACGGATCTGCATAAAGATGGTCACACTTTGGGGGGTATCCAATTAGCCGTGATATCATAGTTTTGCAATAAATTATCACAAATTCGATAATTTGGTATCCTATTAGTGGTGATAAATTATCAGCAATTAGTCTCCATATGGCTTATCACGGTTTTCTCTTCACCATCTCTGAGCTGGGGATAAGTAGTGCAAACTCCTTATTTTAATCTAAAAATTTTGGGATATTATTCTGAACCCCTGGGACACCCCCCCCCCCCCCCCCTGAATAACTAATTAGGCCCTCAGAAGTTTTTCATTATTTTTTATTTACCCAATAATGACATGTCATTTTTGGGGACAAAAAATGCAAAGTGATGGAAATCGGGGTACAAGGTATGGGGTGCTTTATGGGTGGGACATGTATTTTTAGGCTTGCAGGAGGGAGTAATTGGTCTGTTTCCACTTTTTTTAAAAAGTCCCCTAAATGCTTATAACAGTCATTTCACCCAATTTAATTGCATCAAATAGTATTATTATGGCTACTAATTCTTATATAATGCTTTCCTTTGTTAGTTTAGTATTTTTTAGGGATACAGGCATATTTCCCCATTTTCTCCTATACTTATGTCTACTTTTGCCGGCTACAATTATCGAGCAATTCCCGTTATCGCCATTTTGGAATAGTATAGGGGATGATAAACAGGAGCATACAGGCTGCGTTAACCCAATTTTTCAGGAGAGAGGTGCAATAACATTAGCCGCGATCACGTTTTCGCGGCTAATTGGAAACTCTCGTTTGAGTTTAATAAAGAACTGAATATTCCTATCAAAACAGGTTAACGTCTGTACAAATCAGCTGCATTTTTTTTCCTGTTTTAAAATTTAGAAAAGCAGAAATAATCATGTCATGCCAGAACATAAGTAAGTGCATCCCTATGCTCCATTAGTAGAGAAGGGGCAGATACTGTATAACATGTGCAGAGAGAGTTAGATTTGGGTGGTTATATTGTTTCTGTCCAGAGTAAATACTGGCTGCTTAATTTTTACACTGCAATTTAGATTCAGTTTAAACACACCCCATCCAATTCTAACTCTCTCTGCACATGTTATATCTGCCCCACCTGCACTGCACATGGGCCCTCATTCCGAGTTGTTCGCTCGGTATTTTTCATCGCATCGCAGTGAAAATCCGCTTAGTACGCATGCGCAATGTTCGCACTGCGACTGCGCCAAGTAACTTTACTATGAAGAAAGTATTTTTACTCACGGCTTTTTCTTCGCTCCGGCGATCGTAATGTGATTGACAGGAAATGGGTGTTACTGGGCGGATACACGGCGTTTCAGGGGCGTGTGGCTGAAAACGCTACCGTTTCCGGAAAAAACGCAGGAGTGGCCGGGGAAACGGTGGGAGTGCCTGGGCGAACGCTGGGTGTGTTTGTGACGACAACCAGGAACGACAAGCACTGAAATGATCGCACAGGCAGAGTAAGTCTGGAGCTACTCTGAAACTGCTAACTCGTTTGTAATCGCAATATTGCGCGTACGTCGGTCGCAATTTTAAGAAGCTAAGATTCACTCCCAGTAGGCGGCGGCTTAGCGTGTGTAACTCTGCTACATTCGCCTTGCGAGCGAACAACTCGGAATGAGGGCCCTGGTTTTGCCCATTAGATAACAACTTTGCTGCTGCGATCAGTTCTGAATTAGGCCCATAATTAATTGCTGTATAACCTCTCAAATTATCTCAACTCTGTTTGCACTTCCAAACTGAAAACTTTGCTTAATTATTAAAACATGCTAGACTTTCTATAAGCGTATTGCCCATACTTCTAGACCAGGTGATCAGCGGAAAAACAAAAAACATATCTACTATACAATTATGACATGAAGACATTGGCAGGCAAAAGGGTCAGTTTTTTTTATTTTTTTTATTGAAAGGAGTCAAAACATGTATGGTGGTGAAGAGAGAAAGGACCTACACATAGTACTGCCATTTGGCTCTGAGATAAATGGTTGACCTAGTTAAGGTCGACAGTCATTAGATCGACCACTATGGTTGACATTGACATGGTCAAAATAGGAAAATTGTCAACGCGTGGAAATGGTCGACTCGGGATAGGTTGACACATGGAAAGATAGACATGGATTTTTAAAAGTTTTTCGTGCAATTTTTTCCATAACATGACAAGGAACACCAATTAGTGTGCCTCGTTACCTTGCATGCTGTGGGCAAGGTGCCTCACTCCGCCACCGCTGCGCTTGGCACAGGTAACTTTTCCCATTCATAGTCCATGTGGATGTTAAATTATGAAAAGGTTAAAAATCTATTTTTTTTAAAAGTCCTGTCAACCTTTTCATGTTTTGACATGTCATGTGTCGACTATTTTAATGTGCCAACCATTTTCCTATGTCAACAATGTTAGTGTCAACCAAAAGTGGTTGACCTAGTGACTGTCAACCTAAGGAGTGTCAACCTACCATCCGGATACCCTGTCATTTTCACCAATCCAATAAAAGGTACAGATGTGTCCTTTTACATCCTTGCCTGCTATGCATACACACGCTCCATCTACCCGTGCAGACTACAAACTGTAAGCCAGCGGAGGTAGCAGGAACTGGTGCTCTTGCTATCCGCAATCACAACTGAGAACCAATAGGGGTGGTTAGTGGGGGTAGTGGGAGGGTATGCTCCCTCTACCAATACATTTTAAGCTGCAGCCTAGTGCATGCTCCTGCCATTCATGGCAGAACAACAGAAGCTGGAGCTTGTGGGAGATGGTTGCATGACACGCCACAACAGCCTCCCACAGCACCAATATATGAAGACACATCTGTTTTTCTGGACAATTTCCAACCCACTGTCAACAACTCAAGGCTTGGCTGGTAGCCAGCTGCCCGCCCATCACCAACAACTCAAGGCTTATATGGGGCAAACTGTCATCCCTTCACAAAACATTCAAGGTTTAGATGGAGGTCAACTGCTAGCTCATTGCTAACGACATATTGCCTAGAATGGGACCAAATGCCTGACCATCACTAACAACTCAAGACTTAAATAGGGGCCCACTGTCTGACCAACATCTCAAGGTATACAAACTCTCATGCAAATAATGAACAAAAAGGCTTACTTGGACCAGTGGTATCACCAGGGGCGGATTGGGATCGAAAACCAGCCCGGGAAATGTATGTAAGCAGTCCTAATGGGGGTGGAGTCTGTTTAGGGGGAGGGGTCTGTTTAGAGGGTGGGGTCACTCTTCAGAGGTCCTGATTCTGAGATAGAAACAGTTGGGGCCTTCTTTGCTTTACATTATGTTACTGTTTACCTGCGACTTTATGCATATGCTGCTGCAATGCCCTTCCTTGATGTGCATCCGTACATAGCACCACATTACACTTATAGCACCGCATCACACATTTAGCACCTCAATATGTGTATGGCATCTCATTATACAAATAGCACCACATTACATACATAGCCACCACATTACACACGTAGCTACCACATTACATACGTAGTCAGTAAATTACATACATAGCCATCGCATTACATACATAGCCACCACATTACATAAATAGGCCCACCATCATGGACAGACATCGAGCAGCTATATGGAATGTCCCAGGGCTAGCTGTGAGTGCTGCCTGGTCAGCCTGAGAACAATGTACGTCCTGCTCCTCTCCGGTTCCCAAACCATACACTGTGACTGGGGACGCCCTAACCCTTAAACCAACATGATAATGCAAATAATGTAATTAAAAATAATCTCTGCTGGGTCCCCTTCAGTGCTCAGTCGCTGCTCTGGCCAGTTCAGTGATAGTGCGGGAGCTAAGGTGGAGGCAGGTGTAGTGAACCCGGCTCCGACAATAGCTATGCTGCTGCTTCTGGGCCGGGCTCATTTTGGCCGGGGCCAGGGAGAGGATGCTGCTGGGCTGGTTAACTTTCTCCAGGTCCCCCCGTTGGTAGAACAGCTTCACCACTTACAGTGTGGAAGTGGAAACTGGAAGTCCTTTCTAGCCTAACTTCCAGATACTGTTTCAATGAACCGCAAGTACAGGAAGCAGTGTGAACCAGCCCAGCCTGAGTGTGAATCAGCCTGGCTGAGGGGGATGTGGAACCGGCCCATCGGAATATGTCATGGTGTCCTGGTGGGCCAATCCGCCCCTGTGTACCACTGAACCCTATAGGGTAAAAGTAGTGTGAAACTATGTATTTGCTGGGAGAACATCTCATTACTTAGAACAAGACAGTCACTGTTACCATTCAATCACACACAAGCACACTAAACAAGACTGTAAAAGATCTCACTCAGATTGGCCCTTCTGAGTGATATATTTTATTTTCTGGTCTAGTGTGAATGGGCCTTAACTCTGTTTGCACTTCAAAACTTCAAACTTTACTTAATTATTGAAACATGTTAGACTTTTCTACAAGCTCATGCCAGCCTATATTTGGACTGAGGGAAAATAAACATATCTATAATTAAGACATGGAGACATCTCGGAAGGTAAAAGGGTCAGATTTATTTAATCATTTATTGAAAGGAGTAACAAATGTATGGTAGTGAAGAGAGAATGGACCTACGCACAGTACCGCCATTTTACCCAATCTAATAAAAAGTACAGATGTGTCCTTTAACATCCTTGCCTACGATGCATTTGAATCATGGAAAGGATGCCACAGCATAGTGTACGGTAGTGGGAACTAGCATACGCATGCTCCTGCTACCCATGCAGAAACACCCTGTAAGAAACCAGAGGTAGCAGGGAACAGTGCTCACGCTATCCACAATCACAAGCAGTGGCAGTTCCAGAAGCGTGGCTGCAGCTGATCACATGGGTGAACCCATGGGGGGTGGTCAGTGGGGGTAGTAGGACGGTACTGTATGTGCAGCTACCAGTATAGTTTAAACTAAAGGCCGTTGCATACTCCCACCATGTATGGCAGAACAATGGAAGCTGGAGGCTGCGGAATTCCAGTGGCAGGATACATCGCGGCAGCATCCTGCAGCAACAATATATGAAGACACATTTGTAGTTCAGGTCCACTGCCAATCAATTGCCAACTGCTCAAGGCTTAGTTGATTGATCTACTGTACAAGCTTTGGCAAATGGTTAGTGATGACTGTAATGTTAATATACAGTCCTGTACTGCATAGTGTACACACAGATGGTGACCAATGGTCAGATGGAGAGAGTAAAAAAAATAGTTTATACAGACTCAAACGAACGTGTTAAAACACTTGTGTATGCAGACGCAACAAATGTGTGAAAGGAATAATGTAGTTCATTGACTTTAATGTATGTACAGTGCACTAGATACCGTCTTTGTTATGAGCGTCCAAGTCCCCTAACAGCATAAACAAACACCAATGGGAAGGAATCGCTGCTAGCATTACTTTTACACATGAACTTTTGTAACTTCCATGCAGCAATGTGGGCTAACTGTGACGGCTCCCACCTCCCACGCTGAGAGTACCAGGTTCGATACCCAAAGAGCCAATCTATGTTTTTTTTCCCCCTGATATTCAATATCCTGTCTCTCATGCAACCTTTTTAATTGTCTAGCAAACTTACACTTGGTTCCTGCTATTCTAATATGCTGGGAAGGCTTTTGACATGGTAATCTACTGTACGACCATATTTTTGAAACCATCAGATGGTTTGGTTTCCCAGACACAGATATCTCTTTATTGCAGTTCATTTATCGCAATCCCTATACTTAGGTGCTAGCCAAGGGTTATCTTTCCTTGCCTTTTCATATTCAGGGAGGTACATGACAAGGCTAACCTCTGCCTCCCCTCCTATTTGCATTGGCTATAGCCTTGAGACAATGCCATCATGTTTTTGGTCTTCAGTTTGGTTCTCTAGAATGTAGGTTGGCCCTCTTCACGGATAATATGCTGCTCTTGGTGTTTTGCCCCAATGGTTTCAAACTGATTATTGTTAGGATTATTAATCAGTTTAGCCCATTTGCTGTCTATTAGATAAATTATGATAACTCACAAGTACTTTGCACATATCTCCACTCTTGCACCCCATTCTATCTACTTTTAAGGTGGTCACTGACAAAATAAAAAACGTATGAATTAATTAGTGATGAGCGGGTTCGGTTCCTTGGAATCCGAACCCCCTCGAACTTCACCAATTTTACACGGTTCCGAGGCACACTCGGATCCTCCCGCCTTGCTCGGTTAACCCGAGAGTGCCCGAACGTCATCATCCCGCTGTCGGATTATCAAGAGATTCGTATTCTATATAAGGAGCCACGCGTCGCCGCCATTTTCACTCGTGCATTGGAGATGATAGGGAGAGGACGTGCAGCGTTCTCTCAGTTGTGCTCAGTGTGCTGCAAATATCTGTGCTCAGTGTGCTTGCAAATATCTGTGCTCAGTGTGCTGAAAATATCTACGTTCTCTGCCTGAAAAACGCTCCATATCTGTGCTGCATTGTAGTATATAGTAGGAGGACAGTGCAGAATTTTGCTGACCAGTGACCACCAGTATTATATCAGTATGGTACAGTAGTGCGCTGCTCTACCTACCTCTGTGTCATCAAGTATACTATCCATATATACCTGTAGTGCATTTTAGTTGTGCGCAGTATATATAGTAGGAAGACAGTGCAGAATTTTGCTGACAACCAGTATATAATATATTGCAGTATGGTACAGAAGGCCACTGCTCTACCTACCTCTTTGTCATCAAGTATACTATCCATCCATACCTGTGGTGCATTTTTTAGGTGTGTGCAGTATATATAGTAGGAGGACAGAAAAAAAGCCATTTGTTTCCCCCCGCACCCTGAATCATAACCGAAACCAGATATAAATTCCACATGATAAATGAATTCAGAGATCTTTCGTTACACATATTTGCGCAAATGTGTGAATAAGACCCAAAGCCGCATCAAGGCGTCTCTGTATATTTGGGGTCCCTAGCGCTATATCAGAATTTTGCTGACCACCAGTATATAATATATAGCAGTACGGTACAGTAGGCCACTGCTCTACCTACCTCAGTGTCATCAAGTATACTATCCATCCATACCTGTGGTGCATTTTTTAGTTGTGCTCAGTATATAAAGTAGGAGGACACTGCAGAATTTTGCTGACCTCCAGTATATAATATATAGCAGTATGGTACAGTAGGCCACTGCTCTACCTACCTCTGTGTCGTCAAGAATACTATCCATCTATACCTGTGGTGCATTTTTTTGTTGCACGCAGTATATATAGTAGGAGGACAGTGCGGAATTTTGATGACCACCAATATATAATATATAGCACTACAGTTCAGTAGTCCACTGCTCTACCTCTGTGTCGTCAAGTATACTACAAAAGTTCAGGAAAATGAAACAAAAATCAAAATTAAAAGCATCTGATGAGAAGCGTAAACTTGTCAATATGCCATTTATGACAAGGAGTGGCAAGGAACGGCTGAGGCCCTGGCCTATGTTCATGGCTAGTGGTTCAGATTCACATGAGAATGGAAGCACTCATCCTCTCAATAGAAAACTGCAGTGCCACTCCTAGATGGGCCAGGTGTTTGTGTTGGCCACTTGTGTCGCTTAGCTTAGTCACACAGCTACCTCATTGCACCTCTTTTTTTCTTTGCATCATGTGCTGTTTGAGGACTATTTTTTAAATCTGCCATCCTATCTGACACCGCAGTGACACTCCTAGATGGTCCAGGTGTTTGTGTCGGCCACTTGGGTCGCTTAGCTAAGTCACACAGCTACCTCATTGCACCTCTTTTTTTCTTTGCATCATGTGCTGTTTGGGGACTATTTTTTTATATCTGCTATCCTGTCTGACACTGCAGTGCCACTCCTAGATGGGCCAGGTGTTTGTGTCTGCCACTTGAGTCGCTTAGCTTAGTCATCCAGCGACCTCGGTGCAAATTTTAGGACTAAAAATAATATTTTGAGGTGTAAGGTGTTCAGAATAGACTGGAAATGAGTGGAAATTATGGTTATTGAGGATAATAATTTTATGGGATCAAAATGACTGCCAAATTCTATGATTTAAGCTGTTTTTGAGGGTTTCTTGTAAAATAACACCCGAATCCAAAACACACCCGAATCCGACAAAAAAATTTCAGGGAGGTTTTGCAAAAACTCGTCCAAATCCAAAACACGGCCACAGATCTGAATCCAAATCCAAAACATTAAACCCGAAAATTTCTTGTGCACATCACTAGAATTAATCTTCATAAATTTCTACATGACCTCTACATGGAAATCTTCCCAACTGCCATAGCCTCTATCGAAAAACTTGCTGCAAATTGGGTGTTTCTTGGTAGAAGCACTGTAATCAAATCCATTTTGGATACTGAAGTATATTATGAAAATGTTCCCAATCAAACTCACGCATGCTAATGAACGTAAATGTAAAAAATTGTTCTTGACATTTTTTTGTGGCAAGGAATGATGCTGTATTGATTGATGCTGGGTAAGCTGCAAGGGGGCAATGGCTTTCTGGATATTATTGCCTTTCAAACTACTATGCTGCTCCATTATGTTGTGGTTTTGCTCCTGAATATTCATATGTTTAACAATCTTCTGCTGGAAAGTGATCTATTTTCCCCATACTTGGCGGGAACCTTTGTGCAATCAGTGAAAGCTATTATTGCTACATCTGTTCTCCAGAATATTATATTCTGGGTCACCTATTCCACATGGATAGCCATTAAAATAATAGATTGTCCACTCCTGGTTATCAGATATACTGTATCACTATTTGTGGGAACCCAAACTTTTCACAGTGGTAACAAAACCTGCAATTGCTAGAATATGAGATATAGTTAAACCTGGTGGTACATTTTATTCCTTGCAGCAGCTGAAAGACAAATTTCACATCTCCCAATCTTTTTTTTATTTACAGATATGCCGTTATGCCCAAGCCTACTATACAATTGTTCACCTTCTACCCCCTCCTGATAGGTCTGAAATGTTCTTAAAACTAGCCCATGTATAATTAGGTATCGCTATATAGACCTCATTATCATAGACCTATGGGCTTCAGTGTATACAGCTTGGGATGCCTTAAGTATAAGCCTTCCTTTCTTTGACTCTGTATAAACTTATTACACTAAGACTCTAAAATGTAGAAGTCCTCTTTCCTGTAGGAGGTCATAGGTATGTGCAAATGGTGACATGGGGGTTCCGTTCCAGACATCTCCCCTCTACTGCATTATGGTCTACTCTACCCACCCCACCCTCCTATCCAGGATATAGACTGCTTACCTGGGAGGCCCAGGGGAGTAGTCTTATGTCCCAGAGAAAGGGGTGGTGGAGGTAGTCCATTATATAGCAGAGGGGGGAAGTCCTGAGCACTTTCAGCAATAGCTTGTTTCATCTGTGGCAAAATGTTTCTGTTGGGAGGGTGAAATATATGCCCTATTTATACTTTTGATGTGGACCTCTTGCATAGGTGTGCACATATATCTCATCCTCCTAACAGAAACATTTTGTCCCAGATGAAACAGCCTGTTGCCGTAAGTGCTCTAGCAATGAGATGAATAATAAGCTTTGGCATTCATCAACAGCATTCTTGTCACTAGCCGCCCTACACGCTATTCCTATGCTTTTCGTTATCTCAGTATATGGGCCTCCCGCCCCTCAGCACTGGCCAGCTCTAATTTATTTTCACCTCTGACAATTCTACTGACAGTGGCAAAATAAAACTATTGTCAGAAAGTGGATTCCATCTGCCTCCCCAACATTAACTGAAATTAGGCAAATATTGTTTGATATTATCTATTTCAAGAGGAGATCAGCTTTCCCAGATGTGGAAAATAATAATTAATGCAGCATTTATATAGATTCATTGTACTCAACCAAATAGGCAGAAGTTTTGAGGGTTTATGACAATATGAACTAGCAATTATATAAGCAGTTGTCTAATGGTACTGCTCCCAAACCCCCTTCCCCCTTAGACACTTTCTGATCCCACAATTATGGCTGGTTACTTGCACTTGGGTGGTGTGTGTTGCACGAGTGTTAACAGCCATGGTGCTGCTCATGGAGGACGCAGGTCCCGGGCGTTGCCAGGCAACCGGGATTCTGCACCTCCTCTTTCAGCTAGCGCTTCCGAGTCCCACCCTGCGCATAGCAATGCTACCACAGAGGGGACTGGGAGCCAATGAGCACCTATCAACTGGCACACTAGACGCAGGCAGTGTTCACGGTTGCTGGGCAACTAGTCTGTTCAGTCATCCTGTGGACATGCAGCAGCACAGCTGCATGTTCTTTTTTTCAATCAACCCCTCTCTGGATTCCTGGGGCTGATTGGTGCAGCCTTGCCTTCACAATTACAAACCATACAACCATTGTTTATTATCATTCATTGCACCTGACTCCCACTACAGTCAATTCCTCATTTCTTGTCTTACTCTGCTCCTTTTTGTCCTACATCCACAGCCACAGTACATCACCCAGTACCTTGTCCCATTTCCAACCCTTCTTTATACTTTTGTCCTTCCACGACAGATAACTCTGGTCATCTTGGTAGTAAGCCCATACTGTCGCCAGTGGCATAAGTCCTGGTGGGCACCACAGTATCGGTAGGCACATAAAGTCTTAAGGGAAAAGTGGCCCTTATAGTCATAAAAGCCTGCTGGTGTACTCTATGGGTCTTACTGCGGGATGAGTAGTGTTACTGTACAGAAGATAGACCACGTGACAAGCCACTACACCTACTCTGAATTATTACAGTTATACACGTGTCAAGCCGTTCCACCATATCTGTCTTATACCCAGACTTCTGCATCACTCAGTCCAGTTATTTACTCTGGATCATAACAACATGTTGAGCATTTAGGGCCTAATTCAAGGTTGTTTGCTAAACAACATTTTCATCTAATGGGTAAAATCATGTGCACTGCAGGGGGGGCAGATGTAACAAGTGCAGAGAGAGTTAGATTTGGGTGGGTTATGTTGTTTCTGTGCAGGGTAAATAATGTTTGCTTTATCTTTACACTGCAATTTAGATTTAAGTTTGAACCCCATCCCAAATCTAACTCTCTCTGCACATGTTATATCTGCACCACCTGCAATGCACATGGTTTTGCCCACTGAAAGGAAAATGTTGTTTTGCAAGCAACCTTGAATTAGGCCCTCAGTTCGTTGCACTGGACAGACAGGACCCTTTGCCCTCCTCCCCTCCATCCCATTATTTCCTATTTTATTATGCTGTTACTCATTTCTCAGATGCACTTTGTCAGTTCACTGCTAGTTGATGTTTACCATTATTGTGCTATCCTGTTGTTATACAGATTTGATGTACTACTAAATGCTGTATGTCTGTATTATGCTGACAACTGCTGACTGTACCTGGTTTATGTTATATCACTGCCTGATCTGCATTATATTTGAATATCACCTATAAGCCAATAACTCAATAAGACAGTTTTGTTTAAAAAGAATGATTATATAAAATTAGTAAAAACAAAAAATGATATAAACATAATGTGAAAAAATATATAGTTTGAATTTTGGGAAAAAAAATAAGTATTTTGACTTAAATTAAAGTCACAATGTTCCTGAATAACAAAACTAAACTTTTAAATAATCTTAACAAGTTGAACTTTAAAAGTTTTGCTAATTTATCTTTACTAAAACCCCAAAGACAAAATGTATGGGTGATGCAATTCAATAATTTTCTTATTCAAACAGTAACATCTTAATTAATTACACTTTGATTATGGATCCACACGGTATAAATAAGAGTCTTTCCTTTCCTATGTTCTTTTATTATGGCAATCTAAAGGTGAGTCATGATGCATTCATTACATTAGAAATAAACAATGCAAAATATCTGATTTATAGCTTTGATACATTATAACATTTTGTGTAATATTGTTGTTATATTATTGTTTCTCTCATTGTTGCTTCTTTTAAAGTAAATAAAAAATTGTATCCACAAGTATTTTATGACCATGTGCATTACAGACTATCATGTACAAATGTTTTAAAAAATGTGTTTATAAAAGTATCAGGAGTGTAAAAAACATTTATTATAATATAAGATTATGATTGGGAGAAGAATGTTCCCTATTTACAGTAGGTTCTTTGAGTATCCCATGATGACTGAGGTGGATGTTGGCACAGGATATTATGTTTGTACCACTAGGCTCTTTACCAACAGTAAACACAATTGAAAAAAATTCCATGAGCTATTTGTAATAGTGTCTGAGTTTACCTAGGTCCAGGATTTTGTCCGAGAGTAGACTTTTTTGGCAATCTACCAGGTTTTGTCTTGTACATGATTGCTGATTTAAAACACGACCATTCTTGGATGAAATCCTGGAACTCTGTAAACTCGGACACTGTTACATATTGCCCCATATCTGTGAAATTTAAAGAAGTGATAAATACAGATATGTTTTATACAAATTATTCTTCTATAGTCTCCAAAGTTTATTATCTGAATGGAGGAGTAATATTGTTTTAGGATTTGGTTGGTAATATTCTTTGACTTAAGGCCTAATTCAGGTTTGTTAGCAAACCGAAAAACTTAGCAATTGGGCAAAACCATGTGCACTGCAGGTGGGGCAGATGTAACGTGCAAAGAGAGATTTGGGTGGGGTGTGTTCAAACTGAAATCTAAATTGCAGTGTAGAAACTAAGCATCCAGTATTTACCCTGCACAGAAAAAGCATAACCCACCCAAATCTAAATCTCTCTGCACATGTTACATCTGCCCCACCTGCAGTGCACATTGTTTGACCAATTGCTAACTGTTTTGTAATACTAGCAAACCTGAATAAGCCACTTAGCCCGGTAGTTGAAAATCCACTAAACTTGAAATAACAGATCTTAATGTACAATAGACATTATGGAATAACTCTATATCCTGGCTAATCTGGGTGGCTTGATGCTATAAGTACCATTTGCTTTATTTCCATTTTTTATAGGAGGTTTTGCATGTAAGAAAATGGTTGGGAAATATTCTGTAGGATGATTTTCAGATTGTGAAATTTACTTTTTTTAATAAACAATTTTGCTTTTATTAAAACGTCTACAAATGTCCAAATGAGCTAGTTATAGTTTAATAACCTACAGTTTCTACATGTCAATATTATCAAAGTTTATTTTTACTAAGACATTCATTAGCAACATTTATAATAATAGACAGATGTAATATACGGTATGACCTGTACTTCATGTAGAGCTGTATCTGAAAACAAAATCTCCCTTCACCAAATTTACATAAGGGGAGCCCTGCTCCTCCCTCCATCTACCAGTCCAGCATGTGTGTCTGATCCTCATCACAGGACAACACTGTCACACAGTATGTCACAGGCAGACCTGTCCTCTCATAAACAATCAGACAGAGAGACCACTCACTGTCACCCTCCGGATACCTTGTTTTTTTTTAAATACTTTGTTTTCTGTCTCCAGGTTGCTCTGTCCTCACATCCTGGGACCACGGATACACAGGAGATGAAGAGTGATTAAAAAAGTTATTTTGGCCTTGCCTAGCACACCATAAAGATTCAAATGAATATAATTTTTTTTAAAAAGTTGAAAAAATCAAACTTTATTTTACAAATGAAATAGTGTTATTTATTTATATCACATGAAAGTGTAAAATATTTTCTCATCTCTGTAAGTACAGTGAGGCACTAATATATTACTGCTGTAAGTCTGACAAAGACAAGGTGAGGAATTAAAGGTAAGTGTGTTGAATTGTTCTTTTTGCTTTTTTCCCCATATAGTATAAGGCAGTGGTTTTCAAACAATGTGCCGTGGCACACTGGTGTGCCTTAGAACACTTGCAGGGGTGCCCAGGACCAATTAAAAGTATTTATGGTCAATGTAATAGGCAAAACCAGTGCTGGTGGCTGCTAATCACAAATATGTGTACAAACAGAAGAAAAACGTGTCCCTCACCATACATCTGAACCAAAGGATGACATATAAACACAATTAACTTAATTTAATATTTATTTCTGAATTTCTCAGTAAGGAACATTTGGCCTTTGGGTGTCGTGAAAAGGATTCTCATACTCTAGGGTGGCGTAATTAAAAAAACTTGAGAACCACCGGTATAAGGCAGAAATGACATGCACTAAATTTGTTACAAAAATAAACTTTTTCTATTCCATTTACTGTACTCTTCCTTTAATCCTGATAAAATCTAGATATATTAATAACTCATGTTATTTCAAACATCTTACTAATACATATGTATCTGTGTTTTATATTTCTGTTGTATTGTACTTTATTTCTACAATTCTATAAGCTAATTGACTTGATTCATTTTAGATAGTTTGTTAGATCTGCAGCTTATTTTGTAGCTATTGACACAATTTATTCTATTTATTACTTTCTTAAATTAAAACGATATTGTTCTTTTGGCCTGTTACAGTTTGAAAGTTATAATATGTTTATAGTACTTACCCAGTGTCATTCAGATAAGCAGAGAAGAATCTAAAGTCAGACTGACAAATGTTATTTTATTCCACATTTTATACCCACAATGGATGATGGTATGTTTTAACCAATCATATCCTAAGACAATATATTGCTTTATTTCAACAACTGAATAACAACAACAAAAATTCCTATACTACTTCTAAACTCTCTCACTGAATATTTTCCTGCGGATGGCAATCATAACAATTAAAAGCTGGGTACACACTATACGATATACAGCACTGACTAATCTTTGGGACAAAGCATTTGCTTTCTGAATTATGAACCCCTGAATGTAAGGTTACTTGAAACTGAATCCTGGAGAAGAAAAGAAACCAACAGGCTTAACTTGGAACACTGTTCTGACTTTAGATACAAATGTTTTTGCCCATTCCAAAAGCTGTATCCATTCCTGGAGCACTAATTTACTGGCTAAAGATTCTTTTTCACCTATGGCATAATTTATCTCTGCAGGAAGAAATTCTCATCTGCTTGAATTATGCTGAGCATCCTCTTCGTACTGGGACAACACTGCCTCTACTCCTACTGTTGAAGGATATACTTCCAGATAAAATGGTTTAGAAGTAATAGGTTGACTATCTACTAGATCAGTAATAAATGCATTTTGTAATGATGGAATGCCACCTGAGTTTCTTACAACAAATGAGCTGAGTCAGGTCCTTTATGAGTGAGCACAGTGATGGAAGCTGCAAGAGTAGAATAACCATTATTACATTTTGTACAGTAACAGGTGAATCTTAGGAATTCCTGTACACCCTTCAAGGTGGAAGATTGTGGCCAATTACTGCTCGCTTGAACTTTCTTTGGATCAAGCTCTATACCAGACCAAGGTATAAGGTAGTCAAAGAATGGAACAGACTTGACTTCAAATGTACATTTTTCAAACTAGCAATACAATTTTCTTATTTTATGTCACCTGAGAACATCTTTTACATGTAGAAAATGTGAACGAAGGTTTGGTAAGAAAAATAGTATGTTGTCGAGATGACCACCACACAGACCTTTTTTAAATCTCCAAAAATTCTATTGCTTAAATTTTGGAAAATGGTTGGAGCCTTGCGGAAGCCAAAGGCTTTTCCCAGATATTCATAAAGGTCATCACAAGTTTCAAAGGCATCTAACTGGCATCTAATGAAGGCATCTAACCGATTTTGGATGAGATTCAAAGCAAAAAGAAGATCCAGCATGATAAAAAAGAAGCCTATTTGTCTTTATCAACAAGTTCAGGAGTGAGAGGGAGAGAATACTATTTTTGATAGTGATCTCACCAGCAGGAGTAGAGGCGGTGTTAATTAATCCTCTACCTAAATTTTGCATTATGTTATCCAATGTAGCCTATGTATCTGGTATTGAAATAGGTTATACCTGACCCCTGGGAGGAGTCTTGCCTGGGGCAAATCAAAGGTTCTGCTTGTTTATCGAAAAAATCCTGAAGAGCTGCATAAGCCAGGGAAGGTACAATTTATCCTGATAAAGAGTATCATGAGAATGCAAAACATGTTGAAAGTAAGTTCTTTGCATACAGTATTTAACCCCAAACTAGAACTTGAGCAGTCAAGCAATGTGAGGGTTATGTTTCTGGAGCTACAAGTAACCAAGCGCCACTTAATTTGAGGCTTTGGTGATAATAAGGAAATTAAGCATTTCAGAAAGCAGAATGTTTACTTTGAGCCTTATTGCTTTTGCTTGTTGAGTAATGACTCCAACTGGGATCCAGCTATCATCAGCAGTGATGAGATAAATAGATATTGGTAAATATGACACAGTAATATACATCTACTGAATGATTGCTATGGTAGTAGAAATCCTGGGTACTGTGGAACCTGCACATGCAGGTAAGAACTTTGGGCATAATTCAGAACTGATCGTAGCAGCAAGTTTGTTATCAAATGGGCAATACTATGTGCACTGCAGGAGTAGCAGATATAACATGTGCAGATAGAGTTAGATTTGGGTGGAGTGTGTTCAAACTGAAATCTAAATTATAGAGTAAAAATAAACAGCCAGTATTTACCCTGCACAAAAACAATATAACCCACCCAAATCTAACTCTCTCTGCACATGTTATATTTGCTCCCCCTGCAGTGCACATGATTTTGGCCATTTGCTAACAATTTTGCTGCTGCAATCAGGTCTGTATTAGGCCTTTTGTACCTCTATTACTTTATAGGGTAGAAGAAGAAATACAATCCGGACTACCTGAAGATTTTGCAGTCTTATCTAGGTTGCATCTAGGTGATGCATTGTCCTGGTCTCTTGGAATAGGATCTTAGGGAATGGCCTGGATCAGCACAATACAAGCATACATGTTCACTAATATGTTTCTGATGTTCCTCAGTTGAGAGTTTAAAATGGTTAATTTGTATTTGTTATTTCAGTACTGGAAGGCTGTTTTTGGAATTGAATAAGGCAATTTATAAAGCATTGTTGTTCTATATTAATTGAGAGGATAGAGTATGAAATTGAATGGCTTAATGAGCCACTGTATGAGATCCTTTGACAAAGTCATAATTTACTGTATGTCACTGATGGTTGATCCCAATCTCTCAGGTTCCTTAAACATTTTCCTGAAGGTGTCTATAAATCTATCAACGTTGGAAAGAATCTGATCGGAATGTTCAGAGAGTGAACAGGCCCAAGAAAAAGCTTTTCCTGTCAGCAACAAAGCCATATAAGCCATCATGGTACAATTTTCGGTTGCAGTTTAAAAGAAATCCCACATTGATTAAGGAATCCACTACAAAGTTAAGGATACACATTACATTTCTTTGGTGTGGGCAGATTTAAATGAGGAAAGGAGAAGCTGGAATTAACTTAAATGTGTTTAAGAAAAAAAACCTGAATCTATTAATCAAAAGTTGGAGAGAGTTCATATGGATAGGAACCTCTTGCAGGAAGTGCATCACTTGACCTTGTGTTACTTTTAGTTTTGCCAGTCAATTCACCAGACCTTGCATTAAATCTGCCATTTTGATTTGTATTCCAGCCGAGTCCAATTGGCCAGTATTCTCTGTAATATTCTGAGTTTGATTTAGGCTCTGGACTGGGACCACTGGGCAAGACTGGCTATAACTGGAGGAATTAAGTTTTGTGGTCTAATGACAATTGTCCTCCGTCAGTGCTACTGAACATTCTGGACTAGTTAGATACTATAATTAAGCAGTAAGAGAACTGATATAAACAGGCTGAAGAACTGATAAACCAAACAGCAGCTGAAGCATGCACTAGCTGAAAGCCTTGAACACAGGAGTGCTCTCTATAAGTGATGTATGTCAGCAACACACAGGTATGCACACTGTTGGCTACAGTGATAATGCACAATAGTACTGGATGTGTACTCAGCAGTCTGTGAATGGTAATGCATATGATACAGGATATGTACTCTACAGGCTCAATGATAATGCATCCTGGTGTCGTATGGAATAGTGCTGAGGACAGTGCGGAATACAGAGATTGGTAGGAAGCTGGAGCATGAAGACAGTAGCTGGAGAACTCATGAACTCTGATGTGCACAATGGATTGCGCATCGGATAACAATAAGCACGGTATCAGGATGCGGAGCCGCTGACACTGGAGCCAGGTACAAGTTGTACTGGCTGTGAGCAGGTGCAAAGGAAAGGGTAAATATGGTGCTCTGATCAGTCATTATTGCTCAAGTCATGTGGGAACTAGCTCAAGTGGATCCTTAGATGGGAGCTGCAAGCTTAGATGTATTGATCAATACATGAACTAAAACCTCATTGATTATTATGGTGAGTGCAGAGCTTCTGTGATTATATGGGTTTGCCATGTATAACAAGAGACATTAGTGAGAGATACACTGCAAATAATGATGTGACAGCACACCAAAGTCACAGAACAGGAGAAAAGAATTGTGTTTCCAATGAAGTCAGTTTAACACCCATTATTTCCATCAGTTGTGTCTGTACTTCACGTCACTTGTCTCAGCTGAGCTACATTTTCATCATACAGTACCTGCATATGCAGAGACTTCTGGCTGTCTAACATTGATGTTTATACAAGAGACAGGACTACAGCTGTGTGATTGACCTAAAGAGAATTATATAACAGCACAGCCATGCAAATATGTTAAAGCAGAGTTTAAATTGCAGTCCAGGTTTTAAGGATATCTATGCTTGAGTAGAATTGGTTAAATCAAATTGATAGAGGTAATGGTTAAGTCATCTGTGCACAGGCATGGACAGCCTTAAAACCTGGACTGCAATGGCGGGGTTTGGAAAACTCTTGATTAAAGTAATAAGTACTGTATGTTTATTTACAGAGTAACCTGGATGGAGAACCAGACTAACATGAATGGATTCCTCTTGTTACCATTTTACACAAAATCAAATTACATATTGTCCATAATATGTGTTTTTTTTATCTTGTACATTTTAGGAGTACTTATTAATGCTCTTATAATAACAGTGATACATATAGATGCTCAGTTACACACCCCCATGTACCTATTCCTCTGTAACCTTGCCTTAGTAGATATCTGTTATACAACCACTATTGTCCCTAACCTGCTGTACATGTTACTATCTGGAGATAATACAGTGTCCATCACACAATGCTTCACTCAGATGTACTTTTATTTGTTGGCTGATTCCTCAGAGATTTATCTGATATTCATTATGGCATATGACCGATATGTTGCTATATGTGATCCTTTACACTATCACTCTATTTTAAACAGGAAACTCTGTCTTGTATTGGCATCTGGTACTTGGATATCAGGAAGCTTAAATGCATTTGTGCTTTCAATCCCAGCATCACACATGTCCTACTGTCATTCTCGCACCATACACCAGTTTTTCTGTGATGCTAAAGCTCTGATTAACATATCCTGTGCTGGCAGTGACGATCTATATATTGTAATATACACTGAGTTTTTGGTATATGGAGTTTTCCCAGTCATGTTCTTTTTGATATCATATATAAAAATTATCAGAGTCATCTTGAAGATAAAATCTAAGGATGGCAGGAAGAAAGCCTTCTCCACCTGCTCATCCCACCTCACTGTTGTTATTATGTACTATATTTCAGGTGTCTCTGTGTACATGATGCCACCATCAGAATACTCCGATGTCTTAGAACAGGTGTTTAGTGCACTGTACACAGTTGTAACTCCCATAATAAACCCTCTGATCTACAGTCTACGGAATAAAGATGTAAAAATTTCTCTGATGAGACTGCTGTGGAGAAAACAAAGTATTGAACGGTGATGGAGAATGCGTCAAATGTTTATATTTAACGATGTCATTGATAACTCAACTTTAGTAATTATTTGATAATTTCTGAAATAAATAAGTCTTTAAATTTGCTCTAATTGATCCTTTTATTTTCTGAAATCTTTCTAATTGCTTTGTCTGTCTGCTTCATCCTGTTTATTTACAGTACTTTCTATTACTAAGACTGAAGTTTAGTTGTATACTCGTATCTACAGTATTTGCATTTTAGTAACTGGTATTTGCTTTCATTTGATCAAATGATAGAGGTGGTTCCATTCCTAGTATGTTTATTTTCCATGCGGCACATATACTATAAGGAACATCCAATCTTATATCGAAATGGGCACAATTAGCATTTGTATTATTCTGATCTATGTATCACTGTACCAATGTATGATTCCAGTTAACTGTCTTTTCATGTCAAATGGTAGAAACTTAATTGACCTGCTTGTATTTAATTATAGCCACAGAATGTCAGAGACAATATGTTAATCAGCTCTTTGATCCTGTGAATAGAGGAATCTGTGGCACGGGTCACGCCTACAGTTAAATGGAGGCACCCTTTCCACTCAGGTATTAAGCCCTTCCTGACCAGAAAAAATAGGTACCAAGTACCACCTGGCGTCAATTAAAAAAAAGCTCAGTAGTTCAACACAGGTTCAGTATCTCTTATCCAAAATGCTTGGGACCAGAAGTATTTTAGATATCAGAATTTTCCGTATTTTGGAATAATTGCATACCATAATGAGATATCATGACGATGAGACCCAAGTCTAAGTACATAATGCATTTATGTTTCATACACACAGCCTGAAGGTCATTTAATACAATATTTTTTATAACTTTGTGTATTTAACAAAGTTTGTGTACAATGAGCCATCAGAAAACAAAGGTTTCACTGTCTCACTCTCACTCAAAAAATTCAGTATTTCGGAATATTTGGATATGGGATACTCAACCTGTATTAGTTTACCTGCTTCTTTCTATCACTAAAGGGACTACTGAGCCCTTTCAAAACTAGAAAAAAAAAACAGAAAAAAGATATAGAAAGCACTGACAAACTATAATTAAAATACATTTTTATTAAACATAAAAATTTATAGCTTCTTAAGAACCCTCTTAGCTGTTTTTTTATATAAGAAATGTATCCCAATTTTTTATACAAAAGCACAATATATGCATACAAACAATTATTACATTTGCATCAATAAAAACACAAAGATCTCTTTTGGCAGCAATCTTGTTACACAGTGTAACTGAGCTATTTAAAATTAGATCATTTGTATTCACATAGATATAAGTGCCAGATGTTAATAATCATCAAATTGTTTTAACAAAAGTTTCTATGCCAAGCATTCAGATTATATATGCAGTCTTAGTGATTTAGAAAATCTGTCTCCAGATAAGGGTGCCAGATGTTAATACAGTAACTGTGCCACTTTACAGACAATGTAGCACAGATCTTCTATCAAGCATTAAGAAGTTAGTAATCATGCAAAGCCTGGAACAGTTTTTAGCAAAATCTTGTGCAAAAGCAATTGCTGTTAAAACATGGCCATGTTGATTTAGTGTTAGTATGCAATCATTACCACGTCCTCTTTCTGGGGTACAAATCGTTCCTTAACTCCAATTCAGGGTACTGAGCATCTAAGTGTTATGTGAAATTGGAGGTCTTTCTGGGTGCTGGTTTTTAAAATCTGCAGCTATGACATGGAAACTTCATTCTCCAGACATCAAAATTACCTAAATTTTCTACTCTTTTATCAAAGCCATCTTCAGTTACCTGCAAAAAAAGTGTTGTAACTTTTGAACCATAAATGCTATTTCAAATCTGTTTGCAGCAAATTCTGATGTTGTTTGACACGATACATGAACCCCTTTCCAGTTGAAAAAACGGACAGATTCAATATGGCACCAATGTTCGGTACATACCCTAAAATAGGCTGACCATATTATCCCTTTAACCTGGGACACTCATGAATTACACAGGTTCTGTGGCTGCTTAAAACCAGATCAAATGCTGGCTTGTAGTCAGCCAGCCACTGAACCTGTGTAATTCATGAGTGCCCTGGTTAAAGGGATAATATGGTCAGCCTACCTAATAGATAGCCCACCTCAGTATGCAAAAAGTAGGTAAACACTGTACTGGGCGCCAAATGACAATGTATAAACAGTGGAATAAAAATGGAGAGATGTTCAAGATATATTGAGTGGACGTCCCTTTAAAATACTTGCAATCAGGCGTGTGAGGTATTCTCTGATTCCCTCATATGTATCGTCTGGCAGTCTCGATGAGAATCCAATTTGTGGTGTCATATAAAGGAAAAGAGGAATATCTAGTGTAATACCGTTTTATTCCTTTTTTTTATTTAAAATAGCATGAATTTTTCATACAAATAAATCTTTTTCAATAAAAACAAAGTGTATTTTTATCCTAAATGGAGCACATACAGCATAAAAGACACTGGCAGAGCTGCATAAAGAGATTGCAATTACCAGATAGTTGGAGGATACAAAATCCTCAGACCAGCGTGTTTTTAGTCACCAGATAGCCTCCCGGGAAATGGTGTTCTGGATTTGTCCGGCAATAGCTCCTTCCACAAACAGCAAAGCGAATGTCCCCAGCTGTGCCAACGCGTTTCAGGCCTTACTAGGCCCTTTCTCAAGGCTAATATGCTCCCCTTGTGTGTTACAATCCTTTTATTCCTCTATTGGCCAATCATAATGTTAATTAGCAAGTGATAACCCCTGCATTAAAGATGGCTCCCTCCATCAGTTGATCCCTGTTGTCATGGTAACCACTTCCGGTAGGAACCGCATGTTAACAATTCACAATGAATAAAAGATATACAGACCAATACAAAGTCATCACATTCCCTTTCCGTTTCCCCGTAGATGTATATTTTCTTTACGCTAGGTACTTGACTCTGATGCGTGTTATTCCGTTGTTTGCAGTTGCCCGGTAACCACAAAGCAGTCCCGTTGGATGAGCGGTCCGTCACTTCCGCCCGTTGACTAATGCGTCATTTGACGACTTCCGGCTGTGCTATGACTCCAAGCAGTCCGTCCTTCCGTGTGGTTTGCACTTCCGCCCTCCAATGCGTTCCCGGATGTTTCCTTCCTAACATCTTTGTTATGTTGCCTAGGCAACCAAGTCCCGGTCATAATCAGTCCCGCTCGTATAGATCTTTCAGCGAAGGATCGTTAGGGAAATAAGAAGCCCCACCCCCCCTAGACCAAATAAAAAACTAGGGAATAGAACTACATGGGAAGAAAATATTACCAGGAGAAGGCCTGCTAGAGAAGAACAGGTGTATAGGCATACAATTGATCGGGACAGGAGAACTGGAAGACAGCGAACCACAAGGAATGATCGACAAGATTGGAATACCACCCCCGACCAGAGATGGAGAAGAAATGGATCCCCCACCACGATGCACTATATCGAACCTAAATATGGGGGGAGAAACCAAAGATGGGAAAGGAATGAAACACAGAGATACGCCACACCATTACAACAACGCAATAGATTCGGACGCTTGGATGCCGACGGAAGAGGGAATCATTTTTTAGAGAGGAGAGGTCCACGGACCTACCAGAGATGAACACATTTAAACCAACACACAGGGGAAAAAGGGGGGGAGTCCACAAAAAACGCATGAGAGTCAAAAAAACAAGGGATAAAACACGCCGGAAGAAGAGTACGAATACCTCTCAGCCCAGAAACCAACAGGAGAAGGACGATGGAACCTCCACCGCACCCACTGATAAAGGAGATGAAGGAACAGGAAAAACTAAGATATTTAACATCAGCTCCTACACATTATCCAAACCCGAGATGTCTGTACTAGAGAAGGGCTTGAAGTACGCCCCAACCACCACATTAGACAAGTTCGCTACGTTTATAGATGTACAAAAGTTTATACGCAAACTTTGTTTAAAAAAATTCTTTCTAACCAAAGAAACAGTACATGAATTAGGAAACCTTGAACTTGCGCCAAACACTCCCTTCAGGCCGAGATCAGTGTTTTTTCCACAACACATGAAAGGGAATTGCCTGGAGACATTCTCAATACTTGTTCAGGATGACATAAGAGAGATGAACACACGTAAAGTGAAATGTAATTTGACCTTTAAGGAGAGGACGGCCCTCAAATCCCTCAAAACAAACACAGAACTTGTCATCAAACCTGCCGATAAAGGCGGGGGGGTCGTTGTTATGGATAGGTCATGGTATGTCAATGAAGTTACACTCCATTTGGCAGATAGAACCACCTACCATAAACTAAGAGCCGACCCAACATCTAAAATCCAGGAAAAACTAGAAATCATGACAAAAAAATATGGGACCTTGAAAGTTCTTAGTGAAAAAGAACAAGAATTCATCTACAACAAAGAACCTACAATACCGGTTATTTATCTTCTCCCTAAGATACATAAGGATGCACAGCATCCACCAGGACGTCCTATTGTATCAGGGATTGAATCAATTACGGCTAGCCTATCCGAAATGATTGATTATCATTTACAACCCTTGGTACTAACAAATAGATCGCATTTGAAGGATACCAAAGATCTACTTAACCATCTACCCACTGTGATCTGGGAGGACGGGATGCTGCTTATTACAGCAGATGTCAAGTCTCTATACACGATCATAGACCACGACGTTGGAATAGGAGCAGTTTCCGAATTTCTTAATAAGAGCGAGATGGACATCAATTTACAAAACTTTGTGGTTGAATCAGTACGCTTCATCTTAACAAACAACTACTTCATGTTCGATGGAGACTTCTATCTCCAAAAAGTCGAGACGGCCATGGGCACCAGGTTCGCCCCGAGTTACGCAAACCTGTTTATGGGGAAATGGGAGTCAGATTACATCTGGGGTCCCAACCCATTCGGGGCGAGCCTGGTGACCTGGAAACGTTACATCGATGATATTATCTTTATATGGAGAGGAGGAAGAGACGAACTAGAAAAATTTTGCGTATACCTCAACAATAACCCATATAACATCAACCTCACCTTCCTTATTAGTTCGGAAAGTGTAGACTTTTTGGACATCACATTGTACATCATGGACGGCAGTTTATGTACGAAAACCTATACAAAACCAACAGATTCCCAAACTTATATTGACAGGAATAGTTGCCATCATTCCAACTGGCTACAATCGATACCAAATAGTCAGTTTAAAAGAATTAGACGAAACTGCTCTGAGGATCCAATCTTCGCACAACAGGCAACACAACTGGAAAAAAGATTCAAAGGGAGTGGCTATGAAACTGAACATATTAGGAAGATCAAGGAACAAACACTAGGAATCAAGAGGGAAGAGCTACTGAAAGATAAAGTACCATCTGGGGGGGAATCCAACCGTTTTGAGTATGCATTTATAACAAGTTATAGCATACAACATAAATCCTTGGAACATTCCATCAAGAAACACTGGAACATCTTGAAGAAAGACCCAGTATTGACTGGGATCTTGCCGGATAGACCAGTGTTCATATATAAAAAAGCCCCCAACATAAGTAATAATTTGGTTAGAAGTGATCTTCCTTCATTGAAGAAAAAGGGACAGATCAACACTAGAGGCTTCCATCGATGTGGATCATGTATAGGATGCAAAACAATTAAGACCGACAGTGGAAAAAAGTTAGAACAACTAGAAATAAATGGGACACTACATAAAATCAATGATTTTATAACTTGCAATGTTAAAAACGTTGTTTATGCCATAGAATGTTCATGTCACATGTTCTATATAGGCAGGACATCAAGGCCTCTCAAAATACGTGTAAGCGAACACTTGAGAAATATAAAAAAAGGCCTAGATACCCACGCACTCTCCAATCACTTCAAAAAGAACCACAATTGCAATCCAGCCCATATCTTGAGATTTGTAGGGCTAAATCGAGTGGAAGGAAATCAACGCCAAAAATCCACCCATAAATTATTAGCAAAAAAAGAAATGCAATTAATCTATAAATATAATACACTCATACCCAAGGGATTGAACTCAGATTTTGAAGTGAAATGGTTCTTATGAATAGTTACCCCACACCCTTTTTAAAATACCACCCCTCCTTTTTAATCTTCTGAATTAAGGTTTAATTCACATGCTATTTATCATGCTACTATGAAGTTTTCATTTTATTATTAATCTGTGAGAAAAAACTACCCGTATTGAGGGGCCATTTATTTACATTTTTTCAATCAATTAGGTATTATAATATGGAATGGACATTATTAACTTTCCTCGCCGGGAACCCTTCGCTGAAAGATCTATACGAGCGGGACTGATTATGACCGGGACTTGGTTGCCTAGGCAACATAACAAAGATGTTAGGAAGGAAACATCCGGGAACGCATTGGAGGGCGGAAGTGCAAACCACACGGAAGGACGGACTGCTTGGAGTCATAGCACAGCCGGAAGTCGTCAAATGACGCATTAGTCAACGGGCGGAAGTGACGGACCGCTCATCCAACGGGACTGCTTTGTGGTTACCGGGCAACTGCAAACAACGGAATAACACGCATCAGAGTCAAGTACCTAGCGTAAAGAAAATATACATCTACGGGGAAACGGAAAGGGAATGTGATGACTTTGTATTGGTCTGTATATCTTTTATTCATTGTGAATTGTTAACATGCGGTTCCTACCGGAAGTGGTTACCATGACAACAGGGATCAACTGATGGAGGGAGCCATCTTTAATGCAGGGGTTATCACTTGCTAATTAACATTATGATTGGCCAATAGAGGAATAAAAGGATTGTAACACACAAGGGGAGCATATTAGCCTTGAGAAAGGGCCTAGTAAGGCCTGAAACGCGTTGGCACAGCTGGGGACATTCGCTTTGCTGTTTGTGGAAGGAGCTATTGCCGGACAAATCCAGAACACCATTTCCCGGGAGGCTATCTGGTGACTAAAAACACGCTGGTCTGAGGATTTTGTATCCTCCAACTATCTGGTAATTGCAATCTCTTTATGCAGCTCTGCCAGTGTCTTTTATGCTGTATGTGCTCCATTTAGGATAAAAATACACTTTGTTTTTATTGAAAAATATTTATTTGTATGAAAAATTCATGCTATTTTAAATAAAAAAAAGGAATAAAACGGTATTACACTAGATATTCCTCTTTTCCTTTATATGACACCACAAATTGGATTCTCATCGAGACTGCCAGACGATACATATGAGGGAATCAGAGAATACCTCACACGCCTGATTGCAAGTATTTTAAAGGGACGTCCACTCAATATATCTTGAACATCTCTCCATTTTTATTCCACTGTTTATACATTGTCATTTGGCGCCCAGTACAGTGTTTACCTACTTTTTGCATACTGTTGTTTTATACGGGATAGAGTTACGCCCATATTTCTTGGTCTACACGGTTAAGGCAGCCATCTCCGCGCATTGGAGAGGCGTTCCACCCAATTTCCTTGTCAGATAGCCCACCTCACCCATAACTTACTGGAGTATTCAGTTTTCCCATTTCCTGCACAGTTTTAAAAAAAGGGTGTACTGCGACTTTTGAATCACCCTGTAGTTTGTCAGCACTTTCAATATCTTTTTTTCTGTTTCCTTCCTGAGCAGGTTGTAAAGGATATTTATACAGGCCTCATTCTGCAGTTGTAAGCCCTAAACCTGAGCTTCAGAAAAACAATTAAAAGATAAGGCCATCTGCCCTCCTTGTATTTCTAAGAGACATCACAGTATTGGCTGGGACTCAATTCACTCTGGCTTTGAAAGGGTTAAAGGGCTCCCAAGAGGCTGGGAAGATGAGCGGCAGCATGTATTTAAATTTGTGAAACTCTGGCTGCATATTGTCATTACCTTAAGGTGGCATCCACTGAGAGATAGGATCCTCTAGTGTTAAGGATACAGAGAGGCCTCACTCAATCCAGCGTTAAGACTCTTCAGGTGATCAGGTTGGTCCTTTTTCTTCCCTTATTTTAATATTTTTTGAGATTGTGATTACTTGTGTGACTAACTAGTATATTAGTGTAACTTTCTTTTTTTCTGTCACAATAAATGTTAAAGTTTTTTTACTTAAATTAAATAATATAATTTCAGATCTGTTTTCTGTATTTTCACACCCAAAACCTAGAGAGGCGCATGTCACCTAATTTTAAGTATTAATCATTTTGTGTGCGGGTGAGAGCAGAAGCTCAAACTGGGCATGATCCCTCAAAGTTGCTTGGCCTGGCTGGTGCAGTAACTGGTACTTCTGTTGGTGGCAGTTACCACATGGATTTACCACACTTGCTGAGGTAATCAGTAAGGTGTCACTGGCAACATTGTCAGATTGGCGTATCTGAAGAATCCCAGTGGTGGGATATCTTTTTATTATTTTACAACATAAGTGAATGAAATTCACCAGATACCAGAACTCTTAGCTTATATTAGTAATATTCACACAGGGAGAACAATTTCTGTTCCCCCTACCTGTTTTATTTTATTTTGACAAAGATGCCTACAAACTACCCACAGCTCAGGAAGAAAGAGCTTGTGGCGCAGTGTATGCAAAGAGGTCTAGCCTAGTCAGACCAGTATAAGGAAAAGATTGATCCAGCTCCTAGCAGATGAGGATACAGAGCATCAGGATGTCAGCAAACTAGTACGAGTGGGTAATGCATCAGCTGGGGCAACTGCGGTGGCCGTGGATGTACCCTATACTGGACCTTTACTTACTGTGGTAAGTAACAGCGGAATGCTGGACTGTGATGGGAACTCTGATATCAATGTTGTGGGGCCCATGGAAGTTGCCTCAAGGGTGGATTTATAGCTAGAGATGGTTCTGAAGTACTGTATGTGAAGCAGCCTGATCCATCGATGCTGCTGGAATCTTTAGAGCAATTCAAGGAACAAGAGAGCTGCTATGAAGAGAGCGACTGCTGTAGAATGGGAAGTGGAGCACAGGTACCAGTTGGAGCTAGCTGAACTCAAATGGCAGCCCGTGGCTGGAGCCACAATTCACCACAAGCCTTATCCAGATAAGTTCCCTGTGTTAGTACAGGACAGAGGAAGCCAAACAAACTCCTGCTTGGTACAGAGAATCAGCTGGTCCTGGACATTACACCAGACTTTAACACCTATGCTAGTTCCAGAGAGAATGCAGAATGTGACGCAGCCTTGGAGGCTGGGTATATCGACCCAGATGACCCCTTTACACCGATAAGCCTGGAAGAGATAATGAAGGAATGTCAGCTTCAGGGTATCTCCTGCAGTGACAACAGCCACAGCGAGATAATCCGACAGCTCATGTGGGAAGAAGAGGATGAGTGCAAAGCCTTCAACCATTATTGTGCTATAGTTTTGGATTCGGATCCGAAGATGAGTCCTGGAACCCTGCTAAATGAACTGGAGGATTGTTTTGTGAGTGATTGGATCGTGGCACACAATTGAGGGAAGCTGGATACACCATACTGGTGAGACTAGTGCCTATGCGTAGAGGACAAAAGATGGCATCTGTGACAGCTTTTATCAACGAGAGGAGTAACAGCACCATCTACAGAAGCACCCCTGCAAGATAACATCAGTGTGGAATCTGCAGAAACATCACATCCCGATGTACCGTTGACCCTGCTGGGAAAGGCTGATGGAGCTGCAGAATTGGTGTCTAGCGGAAGCAGCTTCGAAAGCGGCCATAAGTGTTGAAGAGACTGGTTGGGAGAAAGGTGGGGGTGTTTGAGAATATTCTCACATGGGAGTTAGTTAATACCGACTTTGCACAATTAATATCACTATACTGTATGTCCGAGAAGATGATGATTCTGCTATTTGTTCTGAACTTTGTGACTCTGTTCTGGTTATAAGGGTTAATGCTGAACCCTGCAATGATGTGACTGTGGGTGGTGATATTAATGTTATACAAGTTGAAGGGAAACCTGTTTGTCCACAGACCTCTTGTCACAAATGTGTTACCCACTTTTCCTATCTAGGCACTGGTTGGGACAGATTCAGGCCAGAGGTGGGCATAAAATGTGAATGACCATAATGAAGGTACTGCTTCCCTAATGCCTGCTAACCCTGTTTTCCACTCAGTTACTATGTGCCAATTTATGTGCCAATCTATGTACTGACTTGGGCTGAATGTGGGCCACCTATGTAATAGAACTTGATATCACCAAATATACAATATTGCCGGTTTTCCTCATTGACCACATTCCTTTCTAGGAACAATGGGACCCAGGTAAAGTGCAAATGTGTATGTCTAAGGGGTAGGCAATGACTCCATGTATTGAGGAAACTACGGCTGTTGATGTTCTGGTATCCAGAGGGAATGCATCAGGTCGGGAAAATGATAATGTAATGTATTGTATTGTGCCAATATGACCAGTAATTCTGCCACTGCATGTATCACTATGGTTAATAGTGTACATTTGGTGGGAAGTATAAGTGCATCCTGTTCGCATTACTGACATGTCTGTTGAAGATACTGCCAGGGTAGAGCCTGAAGATGTCTCTGTATTTGTAGCTACTGGGACCACCAGATTCCAGAGTGCTTACTTGGAGGCAGATGGAGAAACACATGCTGCTGCTATTCCCCCTCTAGCCTCCCTCCCTGCAAACAGGCTGCACACAGACACAAACCCATGCACACCACTGGAATACAAACCCAACACTGGGTAATCAGGGGGAGAATTAGTCTTCCCTAAGGAGCAAGGGGAACCCAGTGCAAAAAGTATGTGAAGCTGATGATGTCAAACTTGTCATAAAATTTTCTGTTAATAAAATGGGCAGTGTTCATGCTAATTCACATGTGCTAGGACTAAAGAGGGACCAAGCATGGGGGAAGTTGAAGGTATCGACGGGGCCTCTAGAAGAAGCAGAAAGTAAATAGGCCAGAGCAGCACTGAGGGAACACACTTCATTAACCTCTGAATGGCTGGTCAAGAAATTTAATGGGAACAGAGGTCTGGCCACATCGTCCACAGCCTCTCTCCCTGCATTGCAGTCACTCAGAAGCACACCACAGCGGTCTAACCCATACACTGAGAACTCACTAGAGAGCCTGTCTTTCAAAGCAGAGTTGAAAACTGATTCATCACTTGAGGCCCTCAGAGTGGCAGCAGGTGGGGGCCCTGAAAGTTTCAAGGGCACTCACAGACTGTCTTCGGGGAATAACTGTTTAGCAGAAAGATAGGGGGAGTGCTCCCCCCCCCCCACCTGGTATACCACCAGCACACTATAAATTATCTGTAACCATATCTGAACTTATATGGTAATAGAATTTCAGAGAAATTGTTCACATGCATGTGCAAATACATGTTTATCTGTTGGCCGCGTCAAGGCTTCTCTGATATCAGCAGTCTTAACACTACATAATAGCAGTGCCCACTTAGGGCCATGTGATTTGTCTACAGTAAGGTCTCATGATAAAGGCTCATATTAAAACGCATCCAGACAAAGGGGTAACTTACCTGGGAGCCACCCTGAGGATCTCACCCTTCTCACACATGCAGACAAACTACACAAGAATAACTGTTTATCCAGGGAGCAATCTGTCCCTGATACCATACCAGGAAAGGTTACTAAGCGGCACCTGGTAGTAACCCAGACTTGTCAGGAGGGTCTGCCTAGGGTAGCGTAGGGAAATTCCCTGGTCAGGTACCTAGGTATTAAAAGCACCAAGGCTACCCCAGCAAGGCAGAAACGCAGGCAGAAATGGATTGTCAGATAGAGCAGATTTAAAGTGGCGCAGAAGTTCCTGGTACTGGTTCCAATGAGGCAGATTAAACTGGAGCAAAGATGCAAAGAAAAAAAGAGGTGCACCAAGGTCGCTGTGTTACTGAGCACTGTATAGTACTGCGCACAACTAAAATGCACCACAAGTATGGATGGATAGTATACTTGATGACACAGAGGTAGAGCAGCGGACTACTGTAACGTACTGCTAGATATATACTGGTGGTCAGCTAAATTATGCACTGTCCTCCTACTATATATACTGCGCACAACTTAAATGCACCACAGGTAATGATGGATAGTATACTTGATGACACAGAGGTAGGTAGAGCAGTGGACTACTGTACCGTACTGCTATGTATTATATACTGGTGGTCAGCAAAAATATGCACTGTCCTCCTACTATATATACTGCGCACAATTAAATGCACCACAGGTATGGATGGATAGTATACTTGACGACACAGATGTAGGTAGAGCAGTGGACTACTGTACCATACTGATATAATACTGGTGGTCACTGGTCATCAAAATTCTGCACTGTCGTCCTACCATATACTACAATGCAGCACAGATATGGAGCGTTTTTCAGGCAGAGAAAGTATAATACTGGTGGTCACTGGTCAGCAAAACTCTGCACTGTCCTCCTACTATATAATACTGGTGGTACCCAGTCCCCACAAAAAAGCACACTGAGCACAGATATTAGCAGCACACTGAGCACAGATATGGAGCGTTTTTCAGGCAGAGAACTTAGATATTTTCAGCACACTGAGCACAGATAATTGCAGCACACTTAACACAACTAAGAGAATGCTGCACGTCCTCTCCCTATCATCTCCAATGCACGAGTAAAAATGGCGGAGATGCGCGGCTCCTTATATATAATATGAATCTCGCGAGAATACGACAGCGGGATGATGACGTTCGGGAGCGCTCGGGTTAACCGAGCAAGACAGGAAGATCTGTGTCTGCCTCAGACCCATGTAAAATGGTTGAACTTCGGGGGGGTTCGGATTCCAAGGAACTGAACCCGCTCTTCACTAATATATATAACAACCAGCAAAGTTACGATTCAGCTATAATGAGGAGTGCCGGTAATATGAATCTATATATATATATATATATATATATATATATATACACTAGAGATGTGCACCAGAATTTTTTTGGGTTTTGTGTTTTGGTATTGGATTTGGTTCCGCGGGCGTGTTTTGGATTCGGACGCGTTTTGGCAAAACCTCCCTGAAATTGTTTTGTCGGATTCAGGTATGTTTTGGATTTGGGTGTTTTTATTACAAAAAAACCCTCAAAAACAGCTTAAATCATAGAATTTGGGGGTCATTTTGATCCCATAGTATTATTAACCTCAATAACCATAATTTACACTCATTTCCAGTCTAATCTGAACACCTCACAATACACAAACACCTGGCCCATCTTGGAGTGGCACTGCAGTGTCAGACAGGATGGCAGATTTAAAAAATAGTCCCCAAACAGCACATGATGCAAAGAAAAAAAGAGGTGCAATGAGGTAGCTGTGTGACTAAGCTAAGCGACCCAAGTGGCCGACACAAACACCTGGCCCATCTAGGAGTGGCACTGCAGTGTAAAACAGGATGGCAGATTTAAAAAAAAGTCCCCAAACAGTACATGATGCAAAGAAAAAAAGAGGTGCACAAAGGTCACTGTGTGACTAAGCTAAGCGAACCAAGTGGCTGACACAAACACCTGGCCCATCTAGGAGTGTCACTGCAGTGTCAGACAGGATGGCATATTTAAAAAATTGTCCCCAAACTGCACATGATGCAATGAAAAAAAGAGGTGCAGTGAGGTAGCTGTGTGACTAAGTTAAGCGACCCAAGTGGCCGACACAAACACCTGGCCAATCTAGTAGTGTCACTGTAGTGGCAGACAGGATGGCAGATTTAAAAAATAGTCCCCAAACAGCACATGATGCAAAGAAAAAAAGAGGTGCAATGAGTTAGCTGTGTGACTAAGCTAAGCGACCCAAGTGGCCGACACAAACACCTGGCCCATCTAGGAGTGTCACTGCAGTGTCAGATAGAATGACAAATTTAAAAAATAGTCCCCAAACAGCACATGATGCAATGAAGAAAAAAAAGAGGTGCAATGAGGTAGCTGTGTGACTAAGCTAAGCGACCCAAGTTGCCCACACAAACACCTTTCCAATCTAGGAGTGTCACTGCAGTGTCAGACAGGATGGCAGATTTAAAAAGATAGTCCCCAAACAGCACAAGATGCAAAGAAAAAAAGAAGTGCAATGAGGTAGCTGTGTGACTAAGCTAAGCGACCCAAGTGGCCCACACAAACACCTGGCCCATCTAGGATTGTCACTGCAGTGTCAGACAGGATGGCAGATTTAAAAAATAGTCCCCAAACAGCACATGATGCAAAGAAAAAAAGAGGTACAATGAGGTAGCTGTGTGACTAAGCTAAGCGACCCAAGAGGCTGACACAAACACTTGGCCCATCTAGGAGTGGCACTGCATGGTCAGACAAAATGGCAGATTTAAAAAATAGTCCCCAAAAAGCACATGATGCAAGAAAAAAGAGGTGCACCAAGGTCGCTGTGTGACTAAGCACTGTATAGTACTGTGCACAACTGAAATGCACCACAGGTATGGATGGATAGTATACTTGACGACACAGAGGTAGAGCAGCGGACTACTGTACCATACTGCTAGATATATACTGGTGGTCAGCTTAATTATGCAGTGTCCTCCTACTATATATACTGCGCACAAATTAAATGCACCACAGGTATGGATGGTTAGTATACTTGATGACACAGAGATAGGTAGAACAGTGGACTACTGTACCGTACTGCTATATATTGTATACTGGTGGTCAGCAAAATTTTGCACTGTCCTCCTACTATATACTGTATACTGCGCACAACTTAAATGCACCACAGGTATGGATGGATAGTTTACTTGACGACACAGATGTAGGTAGAGCAGTGGACTACTGTACCATACTGATATAATACTGGAGGTCACTGGTCATCAAACTTCTGCACTATCCTCCTACTATATACTACAATGCAGCACAGATATGGAGAGTTTTTCAGGCAGAGAAAGTATAATACTGGTGGTCACTGGTCAGCAAAACTCTGCACTGTCCTCCTACTATATAATACTGGTGGTACCCAGTCCCCACAAAAAAGCACACTGAGCACAGATATTAGCAGCACACTGAGCACAGATATGGAGCGTTTTTCAGGCAGAGAACTTAGCTATTTTCAGCACACTGAGCACAGATATTTGCAAGCACACTGAGCACAGATATTTGCAGCACACTGAACACAACTGAGAGAATGCTGCACGTCCTCTCCCTATCATCTCCAATGCACAAGTAAAAATGGCGGAGGTGCGCGGCTCCTTATATATAATACGAATCTCGCGAGAATACGACAGCGGGATGATGACGTTCGGTCGCGCTCGGGTTAACCGAGCAAGACAGGAAGATCTGAGTCTGCCTCAGACCCATGTAAAATGGGTGAGCTTCGGGGGGGTTCGGATTCCAAGGAGCCGAACCCGCTCATCACTAATATATATATATATACACTATATCATGGTGTTGTTTATGTATGTTGAGTTATATATAGTGGTAATTGGTTGCCTTGAGTTGGTAATGGATCCTTAACTCCTACATAGGCTAGATTTGAATGTCTAGAATGGTGTTTCAGTTTTGTATTTATCACGTAGTTATATTATGGTATCTAAGTGTATATGTTTCACAGTTGTTATGGTAACGGAGTGATGAGTCAACGGGTGCGCTGTGTTGCGTAAGAGGTGATGACATCATCATTGGTAGCTGCCGGGCCCGGTGCATGGTCCCGCTACCCGAGTGGCGCCATTCACTGATGGGTGGGGATATAAGGTAAGAGTCTGTGTCTTGTATGTGTATTAAGCCTGATGAAAATGCCGCAATAAAGGCATTGAAACATTGCAAATATATTTGCCTACATGTGAAATTCTTTCTGACTGGAGTGCCACACCTTCCGACAGTATCTATCTCATTCTGTGAGGGCAACCAGCAAAGTTACGATTCAGCTATAATGAGGAGTGCCGGTAATATGAATCTATATGTATTTGGATTGCATGGCGCAGTCTGAATCACATGGCACCCCGCGGCTATGATATTTTTGATTATTCATCAGTGACTGTTCATCTCTTGATTTTATTTAAAGCTTGCTAGTAACACATTTGTACACTGTCTACACTATTTGTTCACTGGGAGTAACTGGACATATTTCTGACCTATGTGAAGTTTTTATGGACACATCACTCATAGCACATTATTTTATGCGCATTGGGAAGTGATCTTGTGCATCTGCCCATTTTTAGCACATAAGCACTTTAAAGTATATCTGTGGTATTGTTGCCTTTTGTGTCGGCGTGACAATATTTATCTCAATATCTATCTCTGTAACAAGTCCCGGCACAATGGTTGATGCAAATTTAGAGCAACATGCAAGTGGCTTTCAGCAGATAACCTATTCAATTGGAGATGTGCACTCATTCTCTGAAAGTGAAGCTGATCAGATACTATATGCAGCTGAATTAGCAGAACGGTTTGAGCCCCCTCCTGTGGAGGTACTATACCGTGATCTCCTTAAATATAAAAAGAAGGAAATTGACTACTTCTACCACGGACTTACCTTAAGTGTATATTATAGGGCGAAAAAAATCCTGCGTGGATTAAGAGTTAAAAACTGCCCTACTATTGGTCGACATGATGGAGCATTTTGTAAAAAATGGGTGGCCACGCTCAACAAATGCTCATTCGACCTTATGTTGTTAATTATCGAACATTCAACGAAGGATGTCAATTTATTGAAAGATAAAATCATAGCCTTTGAAGCTATACACAAGGAGAGTCTTGAGAAGGATACCAATACTAAATGGTATGATAAATTGAATGGACAACTCCAAACCTACAAACGCGAACTGGTGAAGCTTAAGAAGGAGAAGAGAGATAAAGTGAATGCCGACTATGAGTTTAATTCAGTGTACCAATGGACTAGCAATAAGGAAAGAAGTGATCAGAGGATACCATTCTTCTGTAGGAACAGATCAAGATTTACACAGGACACTGATTCATCAACCGAAAGGGTTTCATCTTTAAGTGAGATTGAGGATACTAATGGTAATGCTGGAGCTACACACCCTTTAGGGGTGACCACAAGGGCTATAGAGGTAAAAGGCAGAGGACATACACGAGGAGGGGAGGCCAAACAAAAAGGAAGGGGACGTGGAAAAAAACCACCAGTGGCCAAACGAACCTAGTAGTTAATTTATCATCATATACCCTCAATAAAGTTGAGAATGATGTACTAGCGCGAGGACTATCTTTTGTGCCATCGGTCCCGTTTGATCAATTTCAATGGCTTGTAGAACAAAAAGCCCTCCACCGACAATTAAAACTCAAAGAATTATTTGCCAAAAATATTAATACTGCAGATAGAACGCCATCTGATATCCCACCTCAACTACGCAAGATACTACCACGCTGTACATTTGATCCGCAATCATTTAATGCTAGTATCAAGACGTTTATGCGACTTATGGAAGCTGATGTACAGGCAACGGTTAATACCCTGCTTCCTATGAGACACAACCTGAGTAAACAAGAGCATTTAGCACTTAAGAAGTTATCCCAAAACCAACAATTGGTCTTCCGTCCTGCGGATAAGGGCGGTGCCCTGGTAATACAGGATTTACAAAATTATAAGGCTGAAATTCAAGCACAACTTGAAGATCATAATACATATCAACCATTACCTGGTGATCCAACGATAAAAATCAAAAAGGAGCTACAGATGATTTTGAAAGTAGCTGTAGATAATGGACAGATCACTCAAGATATAGCTACAGCCCTCATTCCTGAATTCCCTATGGTACCTCTCCTATTCACAACCCCGAAAATCCATAAATCTATGACAAAGCCCCCGGGGCACCCTATAATATCCGCAAGAGGATCATTATTGCAGAACACATCTATATATTTGGACTACCTGTTCCAGCCGGCTATTAGGGCACACCCCCGATATCTATTGGATACTCCATCTCTTCTACTTAAAATGAAGGATTTGCCCAAATTACAAGGAGAAATATGGCTATGCAGCATTGATGTAAAAAGCCTATATACTGTAATTCCGCATGAGATGGGGCTACAATTTACATACAGGTTCTTGAGAGATAATGTGAATTATACAAGACCGGACTTAGGCTTTGTGATGGATTTACTCCGACTCATTCTCACATCTAATTTCTTTATCTATGACAATAAATTCTACTTGCAGCGTATTGGCTGTGCGATGGGGCCGAGTGTGGCCCCATCGTACGCCAATATGTTTATGTTTAGTGTTGAGCAGGATGCATTTTTTACATTCCCACAGGTTGCTAGCCAGATTGTATTTTACACGCGTTTTATAGACGACTTGCTGATAGTCTGGCGGGGGCAGAAGCAGGAGTTAATCAACCTGTTGGATAATTATAATTCATGTGATGGTCCAGTGAAATTCACATACAATATCTCTGATGAATGTGTGAACTTCCTGGATGTATCTATTAGGATTAGTGAGGGTATCATTCACACTAGCCTATACACTAAGGATACTGATAGGAATAACTTATTGCATTATAATATTGCTCACCCAAGAGCACTTGTGAGAGGTTTACCCTATTCGCAAATGCTGCGGATTAAACGCATTACAACAGACAGTAAATTAGCAGAACAACAGATTAATGCACTGATAGATAAATTTCTTGGAAGGGGGTACCAACTTGGTATGTTATTGGAAGCAAAGCAAAAGGTGTTGCAATACCTGGAGCAGGACATAGTAAAAAATCAGGAGCCAGATAAGATATTACCTTGGGTAAATCGGTACAACCAAGTGAGCCCCATTATTACTAAAAAAGTAAAAACATTATGGCCGATTATACAGTCCGACCCTGATTTACCTCTCGCTAATACTAGAATCAGCCTTGCCATACCAGGGGTAGAAACCTTCGTGAGAATATTAGTTAAAGCTGACATCTCAAGGATACATTGACCTGTTGTGCCCAGTGGGGCTCGACAAAGATTGGGATGCATTTGTTGCACGTGTACTACCTGCCAATTTATGTTGGCAGGTGAGATATTTAACCATCCATTATCTGGTAAAAAATATTACATCCGTTACCAGCTTACGTGCAACACTAAATTCACGGTCTACCAGATCATTTGCCCGTGTGGGAAATCCTATATCGTGAAAACAGAACGCAGCTTTAAGGAAAGGATGACTGCGCATAGATCTGCCATCAGGAAGGCACTTGCTACAGGTAGTAGTGAACAACCTGTGGCAAGACATTTTATAGAAGCTAGACATAATTTAACATCTATCCGATATAGGATGATCGACCACGTACCCCTGAATATACGTGGTGGCAACAGAGGCTTAAAACTGCTGCAAATGGAATCCCGATGGATCCATCGAATGGGCACCTTAACACCTAGGGGCCTAAACGAGCATTTGGGCCTGAATAATTTTTTGCAATAGTAGTCATGGGGTTGGACAATGTTGTACTAGTGATCTAGCTTGGTAAGTCTGTATATATTTATATATGCATACCCGTGATGGGTAGGACTAGTATGGAACAGATTAAGGGTTGAGGACTCTAGTTATATTATATGCATGTATGTATTATATAATTTCAACATGTAGTAACCGCACTGATCAACCCTAATGTGGCATTCAATGTCAATATAGATGCGATGAGCAGCCACTATATCATGGTGTTGTTTATGTATGTTGAGTTATATATAGTGGTAATTGGTTGCCTTGAGTTGGTAATGGATCCTTAACTCCTACATAGGCTAGATTTGAATGTCTAGAATGGTGTTTCAGTTTTGTATTTATCACGTAGTTATATTATGGTATCTAAGTGTATATGTTTCACAGTTGTTATGGTAACGGAGTGATGAGTCAACGGGTGCGCTGTGTTGCGTAAGACGTGATGACATCATCATTGGGAGCCGCCGGGCCGGGTGCATGGTCCCGCTACCCGAGTGGCGCCATTCACTGATGGGTGGGGATATAAGGTAAGAGTCTGTGTCTTGTATGTGTATTAAGCCTGATGAAAATGCAGCAATAAAGGCATTGAAACGTTGCAAATATATTTGCCTACATGTGAAATTCTTTCTGACTGGAGTAACGCACCTTCCGACAGTATCTATATCATTCTGTGAGGGCAACCAGCATAGTTCCGATTCAGCTATAATGAGGAGTGTCGGTAATATGAATCTATATATATATATGTGTGGACAGGGAATGAGGTACTGAAGGCGACCACTGGTGCCAGATAGTATTAAAAAAGTCAGGCAGTTTAGGTTTAAAAAAGGAACAACATTTATTTATGAAATACTAAAACAAACCCCGGTACTAAAAAGGTGGGAGTCAATATAAGAAAAAACACATACATAACAAACATGTAAAATGCTCATAAAAAAGCTTCAATAAAAAAGGAGCATAAAAAATAGGACATAAAATCTTTCGGAATAAAAGCAATTGAATTTAAAAGTAAAGAGGAGTAAATATCTTAACTTAGTGTTTGAGGTTAGATCAAGGTAGCACCCAACGCGTTTCGTCCTGTGTGGACTTCATCAAGGGGTGATTTGAGACTAGAGACAGTACTGCTATATATACTCAGTTTGTAGAGGAAGTGGTGCTTACATCACTTCCTGTGGTTAATTAGTTAATATATTCAAATAACGGCCAAAATACATGCTAGGACAACAAAAATTACTTATACACATCAGGGCAACATATCTTAGAAGATGTGTATAAGTAATTTTTGTTGTCCTAGCATGTTTTTTGGACGTTATTTGAATAGTCTCAAATACTAAGTTAAGATATTTACTCCTCTTTACTTTTAAATTCAATTGCTTTTATTCCGAAACATTTTATGTCCTATTTTTTATGCTCCTTTTTTATTGAAGCTTTTTTATGAGCATTTTGCACGTTTGTTATGTATGTGTTTTTTCTTATATTGACTCCCACCTTTTTAGTACCGGGGTTTGTTTTAGTATTTCATAAATAAATGTTGTTCCTTTTTTAAACCTAAACTGCCTGACTTTTTTAATACTATCTGGCACCAGTGGTCGCCTTCAGTATCTCATTCCCTGTCCACACACTTTTTCTCAAGGCACTCATACCAGTGCCTTATTCTACCTGAGGTAAATAGGCTGACGCCCTAACGAAATATAGGGAGTGCCCACTTAAGCAGTTCCCGTTTTATATATCTTTAAGTCATTTAGTCATTTTACTTTTTTGGTCCTGATAATAGTGTTGAAATTAGAGATACTGCATCTGTTTGGCGCTGACGGCTTCTTTGGTACACTATATATATATATATATATATATACTAGAGATGTGCACCGGAATTTTTTTGGGTTTTCTGTTTTGGTTTTGGATTTGGTACCGTGGCCGTGTTTTGGATTCGGACGCGTTTTGGCAAAACGTCCCTGAAATTTTTTTGTCGGATTCAGGTATGTTTTGGATTTGGGTGTTTTTATTACAAAAAACCCTCAAAAACAGCTTAAATCATAGAATTTGGGGGTCATTTTGATCCCATAGAATTATTAACCTCAATAACCATAATTTACACTCATTTCCAGTCTAATCTGAACACCTCACAATATTATTTGTAGTCCTAAAATTTGCACCGAGGTCGCTGGATGGCTAAGCTAAGTGAACCAAGTGGCCGACACAAACACCTGGCCCATCTAGGAGTGGCACTGCAGTGTCAGACAGGATGGCAGATTTAAAAAATAGTCCCCAAACAGCACATGATGCAAAGAAAAAAAGAGGTGCAATGAGGTAGCTGTGTGACTAAGCTAAGCGACCCAAGTGGCCGACACAAACACCTGGCCCATCTAGGAGTGGCACTGCAGTGTCAGACAGGATGGCAGATTTAAAAAATAGTCCCCAAACAGTACATGATGCAAAGAAAAAAAGAGGTGCACAAAGGTCACTGTGTGACTAAGCTAAGCGACCCAAGTGGCTGACACAAACACCTGGCCCATCTAGGAGTGTCACTGCAGTGTCAGACAGGATGGCAGATTTAAAAAATTGTCCCCAAACGGCACATGATGCAAAGAAAAAAAGAGGTGCAGTGAGATAGCTGTGTGACTAAGTTAAGCGACCCAAGTGGCCGACACAAACACCTGGCCAATCTAAGAGTGTCACTGTAGTGGCAGACAGGATGGCAGATTTAAAAATAGTCCACATACAGCACATGATGCAAAGAAAAAAAGAGGTGCAATGAGTTAGCTGTGTGACTAAGCTAAGCGACCCAAGTGGCCGACACAAACACCTGGCCCATCTAGGAGTGTCACTGCAGTGTCAGATAGATTGGCCAATTTAAAAAATAGTCCCCAAACAGCACATGATGCAATGAAAAAAAAGAGGTGCAATGAGGTAGCTGTGTGACTAAGCTAAGCGACCCAAGTGGCCCACACAAACACCTTTCCAATCTAGGAGTGTCACTGCAGTGTCAGACAGGATGGCAGATTTAAAAAGATAGTCCCCAAACAGCACATGATGCAAAGAAAAAAAGAGGTGCAATGAGGTAGCTGTGTGACTAAGCTAAGCGACCAAAGTGGCCGACACAAACACCTGGCCCATCTAGGAGTGTCACTGCAGTGTCAGACAAGATGGCAGATTTAAAAAATAGTCCCCAAACAGCACATGATGCAATGAAAAAAGAAGTGCAATGAGGTAGCTGTGTGACTAAGCTAAGCGACCCAAGTGGCCGAAACAAAAACCTTTCCAATCTAGGAGTGTCACTGCAGTGTCAGACAGGATGGCAGATTTTAAAAAATAGTCCGCAAACAGCACATGATGCAAAGAAAAAAAGAGGTGCAATGAGGTAGCTGTGTGACTAAGCTAAGCGACCCAAGTGGCCGACACAAACACCTGGCCCATCTAGGAGTGTCACTGCAGTGTCAGACAGGATGGCAGATTTTAAAAAATAGTCCCCAAACAGCACATGATGCAAAGAAAAAAAGAGGTGCAATGAGGTAGCTGTGTGACTAAGCTAAGCGACCCAAGTGGCCGACACAAACACCTGGCCCATCTAGGAGTGGCACTGCATGGTCAGACAAAATGGCAGATTTAAAAAATAGTCCCCAAAAAGCACATGATGCAATTAAAAAAGAGGTGCACCAAGGTCGCTGTGTGACTAAGCACGGTATAGTACTGCGCACAACTGAAATGCACCACAGGTATGGATGGATAGTATACTTGACGACACAGAGGTAGAGCAGCGGACTACTGTACCATACTGCTAGATATATACTGGTGGTCAGCTTTATTATGCAGTGTCCTCCTACAATATATACTGCGCACAAATTAAATGCACCACAGGTATGGATGGTTAGTATACTTGATGACACAGAGATAGGTAGAACAGTGGGCTACTGTACCGTACTGCTATATATTATATACTGGTGGTCAGCAAAATTATGCACTGTCCTCCTACTATATACTGTATACTGCGCACAACTTAAATGCACCACAGGTATGGATGGATAGTTTACTTGACGACACAGATGTAGGTAGAGCAGTGGACTACTGTACCATACTGATATAATACTGGAGGTCACTGGTCATCAAAATTCTGCACTGTCCTCCTACTATATACTACAATGCAGCACAGATATGGAGAGTTTTTCAGGCAGAGAAAGTATAATACTGGTGGTCACTTGTCAGCAAAACTCTGCACTGTCCTCCTACTATATAATACTGGTGGTACCCAGTCCCCACAAAAAAAAAACACTGAGCACAGATATTTGCAGCACACTGAGCAAATATATGGAGCATTTTTCAGGCAGAGAACTTAGCTATTTTCAGCACACTGAGCACAGATATTTGCAAGCACACTGAGCACAGATATTTGCAGCACACTGAACACAACTGAGAGAATGCTGCACGTCCTCTCCCTATCATCTCCAATGCACGAGTAAAAATGACGGAGATGCGCGGCTCCTTGTATATAATACGAATCTCGCGAGAATACGACAGCGGGATGATGACGTTCGGGCACGCTCGGGTTAACCGAGCAAGACGGGAAGATCTGAGTCTGCCCCAGACCCATGTAAAATGGGTGAACTTCGGGGGGGTTCGGATTCCAAGGAGCCGAACCCGCTCATCACTAATATATATATATATACACTATATCATGGTGTTGTTTATGTATGTTGAGTTATATATAGTGGTAATTGGTTGCCTTGAGTTGGTAATGGATCCTTAACTCCTGCATAGGGTAGATTTGAATGTCTAGAACGGTGTTTCAGTTTTGTATTTATCACGTAGTTATATTATGGTATCTAAGTGTATATGTTTCACAGTTGTTATGGTAACGGAGTGATGAGTCAACGGGTGCGCTGTGTTGCGTAAGACGTGATGACATCATCATTGGGAGCCGCAGGGCCGGGTGCGTGGTACTGCTACCCGAGTGGCGCCATTCACTGATGGGTGGGGATATAAGGTAAGAGTCTGTGTCTTGTATGTGTATTAAGCCTGATGAAAATGCCGCAATAAAGGCATTGAAACGTTGCAAATATATTTGCCTACATGTGAAATTCTTTCTGACTGGAGTGCTGCACCTTCCGACAGTATCTATCTCATGATGTGAGGGCAACCAGCAAAGTTACGATTCAGCTATAATGAGGAGTGTCGGTAATATGAATCTATATGTATTTGGATTGCATGGCGCAGTCTGAATCACATGGCACCCCGTGGCTATGATATTTTTGATTATTCATCAGTGACTGTTCATCTCTTGATTTTATTTAAAGCTTGCTAGTAACACATTGGTACACTGTCTACACAATTTGTTCACTGGGAGTAACTGGACATATTTCTGACCTATATGAAGTTTTTATGGACACATCACTCATAGCACATTATTTTATGCGCATTGGGAAGTGATCTTGTGCATCTGCCCATTTTTAGCACATAAGCACTTTAAAGTATATCTGTGGTATTGTTGCCTTTTGTGTCGGCGTGACAATATTTATCTCAATATCTATCTCTGTAACAAGTCCCGGCACAATGGTTGATGCAAATTTAGAGCAACATGCAAGTGGCTTTCAGCAGATAACCTATTCAATTGGGGATGTGCACTCATTCTCTGAAAGTGAAGCTGATCAGATACTATATGCAGCTGAATTAGCAGAACGGTTTGAGCCCCCTCCTGTGGAGGAACTATATCGTGATCTCCTTAAATATAAAAAGAAGGAAATTGACTACTTCTACCACGAACTTACCTTAAGTTAATATTATAGGGCGAAAAAAATCATGCGTGGATTAAGAGTAAAAAACTGCCCTACTATTGGTCGACATGATGGAGCATTTTGTAAAAAATGGGTGGCCACGCTCAACAAATGCTCATTCGACCTTATGTTGTTAATTATCGAACATTCAACGAAGGAAGTCAATTTATTGAAAGATAAAATCATAGCTTTGAAGCTATACACAAGGAGAGTCTTGAGAAGGATACCAATACTAACTGGTATGATAAATTGAATGGACAACTCCAAACCTACAAACGCGAACTGGTGAAGTTTAAGAAGGAGAAGAGAGATAAAGTGGATGCCGACTATGAGTTTAATTCAGTGTACCAATGGACTAGCAATAAGGAAAGATGTGATCAGAGGAGACCATTCTTCCGTAGGAACAGATCAAGATTTACACAGGACACTGATTCATCAACCGAAAGGGTTTCATCTTTAAGTGAGATTGAGGATACTAATGGTAATGCTGGAGCTACACACCCTTTAGGGGTGACCACAAGGGCTATAGAGGTAAAAGGCAGAGGACATACACGAGGAGGGGAGGCCAAACAAAAAGGAAGGGGACGTGGAAAAAAACCACCAGTGGCCAAACGAACCTAGTAGTTAATTTATCATCATATACCCTCAATAAAGTTGAGAATGATGTACTAGCGCGAGGACTATCTTTTGTGCCATCGGTCCCGTTTGATCAATTTCAATGGCTTGTAGAACAACAAGCCCTCCACCGACAATTAAAACTCAAAGAATTATTTGGCAAAAATATTAATACTGCAGATAGAACTCCATCTGATATCCCACCTCAACTACGCAAGATACTACCACGCTCTACGTTTGATCCGCAATCATTTAATGTTAGTATCAAGACGTTTATGCGACCTATGGAAGCTGATGTACAGGCAACGGTTAATACCCTGCCTCCTATGAGACACAACCTGAGTAAACAAGAGCATCTAGCACTTAAGAAGTTTTCCCAAAACCAACAATTGGTCTTCCGTCCTGCGGATAAGGACGGTGCCCTGGTAATACAGGATTTACAAAATTATAAGGCTGAAATTCAAGCACAACTTGAAGATCATAATACATATCAACCATTACCTGGTGATCCAACGATAAAAATCAAAAAGGAGCTACAGATGATTTTGAAAGTAGCTGTAGATAATGGACAGATCACTCAAGATATAGCTACAGCCCTCATTCCTGAATTCCCTATGGTACCTCTCCTATACACAACCCCGAAAATCCATAAATCTATGACAAAGCCCCCGGGGCGCTCTGTAATATCCGCAAGAGGATCATTATTGCAGAACACATCTATATATTTGGACTACCTGTTCCAGCCGGCTATTAGGGCACACCCCCGATATCTATTGGATACTCCATCTCTTCTACTTAAATTGAAGGATTTGCCCAAATTACAAGGAGAAATATGGCTATGCAGCATTGATGTAAAAAGCCTATATACTGTAATTCCGCATGAGATGGGGCTACAATTTACATACAGGTTTTTGAGAGATAATGTGAATTATACAGGACCGGACTTAGGCTTTGTGATGGATTTACTCAGACTCATACTCACATCTAATTTCTTTATCTATGACAATAAATTCTACTTGCAGCGTATTGGCTGTGCTATGGGGTCGAGTGTGGCCCCATCGTACGCCAATATGTTTATGTTTAGTATTGAGCAGGATGCATTTTTTACATGCCCACAGGTTGCTAGCCAGATTGTATTTTACACGCGTTTTATAGACGACTTGCTGATAGTCTGGCAGGGGCAAAAGCAGGAGTTAATCAACCTGTTGGATAATTATAATTCATGTGATGGTCCAGTGAAATTCATATACAATATCTCTGATGAATGTGTGAACTTCCTGGATGTATCTATTAGGATTAGTGAGGGATCATTCACACTAGCCTATACACTAAGGATACCGATAGGAATAACTTATTGCATTATAATAGTGCTCACCCAAGAGCACTTGTGAGAGGTTTACCCTATTCGCAAATGCTGCGGATTAAACGCATTACAACAGACAGTAAATTAGCAGAACAACAGATTAATGCACTGATAGATAAATTTCTTGGAAGGGGGTACCAACTTGGTATGTTATTGGAAGCAAAGCAAAAGGTGTTGCAATACCTGGAGCAGGACATAGTAAAAAATCGGGAGCCAGATAAAATATTACCTTGGGTAAATCGGCACAACCAAGCGAGCCCCATTATTACTAAAAAAGTAAAAAAATGATGGCCGATTATACAGTCCGACCCTGAATTACCTCTCGCTAATACTAGAATCATGCCTTGCCATACCAGGGGTAGAAACCTTCGTGAGAATATTAGTAAAAGCTGACATCTCAAGGATACATTGACCTGTTGTGCCCAGTGGGGCTCGACAAAAATTGGGATGCATTTGTTGCACGTGTACTACCTGCCAATTTATGTTGGCAGGTGAGATATTTAACCATCCATTATCTGGTAAAAAATATTACATCCGTTACCAGCTTACGTGCAACACTAAATTCACGGTCTACCAGATCATTTGCCCGTGTGGGAAATCCTATATCGGGAAAACAGAACGCAGCTTTAAGGAAAGGATGACTGCGCATAGATCTGCCATCAGGAAGGCACTTGCTACAGGTAGTAGTGAACAACCTGTGGCAAGACATTTTATAGAAGCTAGACATAATTTAACATCTATCCGATATAGGATGATCGACCACGTACCACTGAATATACGTGGTGGCAACAGAGGCTTAAAACTGCTGCAAATGGAATCCCGATGGATCCATCGAATGGGCACCTTAACACCTAGGGCCTAAACGAGCATTTGGGCCTGAATAATTTTTTGCAATAGTAGTCATGGGGTTGGACAATGTTGTACTAGTGATCTAGCTTGGTAAGTCTGTATATATTTATATATGCATACCCGTGATGGGTAGGACTAGTATGGAACAGATTAAGGGTTGAGGACTCTAGTTATATTATATGCATGTATGTATTATATAATTTCAACATGTAGTAACCGCACTGATCAACCCTAATGTGGCATTCAATGTCAATATAGATGCGATGAGCAGCCACTATATCATGGTGTTGTTTATGTATGTTGAGTTATATATAGTAGTAATTGGTTGCCTTGAGTTGGTAATGGATCCTTAACTCCTGCATAGGCTAGATTTGAATGTCTAGAATGGTGTTTCAGTTTTGTATTTATCACGTAGTTATATTATGGTATCTAAGTGTATATGTTTCACAGTTGTTATGGTAACGGAGTGATGCGTCAACGGGTGCGCTGTGTAAGACGTGATGACATCATCATTGGGAGCCGCCGGGCCGGGTGCGTGGTCCCGCTACCCGAGTGGCGCCATTCACTGATGGGTGGGGATATAAGGTAAGAGTCTGTGTCTTGTATGTGTATTAAGCCTGATGAAAATGCCGCAATAAAGGCATTGAAACGTTGCAAATATATTTGCCTACATGTGAAATTCTTTCTGACTGGAGTACCGCACCTTCCGACAGTATCTATATCATTCTGTGTGGGCAACCAGCAAAGTTACGATTCAGCTATAATGAGGAGTGCCGGTAATATGAATCTATATATATATATATATATATATATATACTAGAGATGTGCACCGCAATTTTTTTGGGTTTTGTGTTTTGGTTTTGGATTTGGTACCGCGGCCGTGTTTTGGATTCGGACGCGTTTTGGCAAAACCTCCTAGAAATTCTTTTGTCGGATTCAGGTATGTTTTGGATTTGGGTGTTTTTATTACAAAAAACCCTCAAAAACAGCTTAAATCATAGAATTTGGGGGTCATTTTGATCCCATAGAATTATTAACCTCAATAACCATAATTTACACTCATTTCCAGTCTAATCTGAACACCTCACAATATTATTTGTAGTCCTAAAATTTGCACCGAGGTCGCTGGATGGCTAAGCTAAGCGAACCAAGTGGCCGACACAAACACCTGGCCCATCTAGGAGTGGCACTGCAGTGTCAGACAGGATGGCAGATTTAAAAAAATAGTCCCCAAACAGCACATGATGCAAAGAAAAAAAGAGGTGCAATGAGGTAGCTGTGTGACTAAGCTAAGCGACCCAAGTGGCCGACACAAACACCTGGCCCATCTAGGAGTGGCTTGCAGTGTCAGACAGGATGGCAGATTTAAAAAATAGTCCCCAAACAGTACATGATGCAAAGAAAAAAAGAGGTGCACAAAGGTCGCTGTGTGACTAAGCACTGTATAGTACTGCGCACAACTGAAATGCACCACAGGTATGGATGGATAGTATACTTGACGACACAGAGGTAGAGCAGCGGACTACTGTACCGTACTGCTAGATATTTACTGGTGGTCAGCTTAATTATGCAGTGTCCTCCAACTATATATACTGCGCACAAATTAAATGCACCACAGGTATAGATGGTTATTATACTTGACGACACAGAGATAGGTAGAACAGTGGACTACTGTTTCGTACTGCTATATATTATACACTGGTGGTCAGCAAAATTATGCACTGTCCTTCTACTATATACTATATACTGCGCACAACTGCAAATGCACCACAGGTATGGATGGATAGTTAACTTGACGACACAGATGTAGGTAGAGCAGTGGACTACTGTACCATACTGATATAATACTGGAGGTCACTGGTCATCAAAATTCTGCACTGTCCTCCTACTATATACTGCAATGCAGCACAGATATGGAGCGTTTTTCAGGCAGAGAAAGTATAATACTGGTGGTCACTGGTCAGCAAAACTCTGCACTGTCCTCCTACTATATAATACTGGTGGTCCCCAGTCCCCACAAAAAAACACAATAAGCACAGATATTTGCAGCACAGTGAGCAAATATATGGAGCATTTTTCAGGCAGAGAACTTAGATATTTTCAGCACACTGAGCACAGATATTTGCAGCACCCTGAGCACAGACATTTGCAGCACACTAAACACAACTGAGAGAATGCTGCACGTCCTCTCCCTATCATCTCCAATGCACGAGTAAAAATGGCAGAGATGCACGGCTCCTTATACATAATATGAATCTCGCGAGAATTCGACAGCGGGATGATGACGTTCGGACGCGCTTAGGTTAACCGAGCAAGATGGGAAGATCTGAGTCTGCCTCAGACCCATGTAAAATGGGTGAACTTCGGGGGGGTTCGGATTCCGAGGAACCGATCCCTCTCATCGCTAATATATATATATATATATATATATATATATATATATACTAGAGATGTGCACCTGAATTTTTTTGTGTTTTGGTTTTGGATCTGGTTCCGCGGCCGTGTTTTGGATTCGGACGCGTTTTGGCAAAACCTCCCTGAATTATTTTTGTCAGATACAGGTATGTTTTGGATTTGGGTGTTTTTATTACAAAAAACCCTCTAAAACAGCTTAAATCATAGAATTTGGGGATCATTTTGATTCCATAGTATTATTAACCTCAATAACCATAATTTACACTCATTTCCAGTCTAATCTGAACACCTCACACCTCACAATATTATTTTTAGTCCTAAAATTTGCACCAAGGTCGCTGGATGGCTAAGCTGAGCGACCCAAGTGGCTGACACAAACACCTGTCCCATCTAGGAGTGGCACTGCAGTGTCAGACAGGATGGCAGATTTAAAAAATAGTCCCCAAACAGCACATGAAGCAAATAAAAAAAGAGGTGCTATGAGGTTGCTGTGTGACTAAGCTAAGCGACCCATGTGGCCGACACAAACACCTGGCCCATCTAAGATTGGCACTGCAGTGTCAGACAGGATGGCAGATTTAAAAAATAGTCCCCAAACAGCACATGATGCAAAGAAAAAAAGAGGTGCAGTGAGGTAGCTGTGTGACTAAGCTAAGCGACCCAAGTGGCCGACACAAACACCTGGCCCATCTAGGAGTGTCACTGCAGTGTCAGACAGGATGGCAGATTTAAAAAATAGTCCCCAAACAGCACATGATGCAAAGAAAAAAAGAGGTGCAGTGAGGTAGCTGTGTGACTAAGCTAAGCGACCCAAGTGGCCGACACAAACACCTGGCCCATCTAGGAGTGTCACTGCAGTGTCAGACAGGATGGCAGATTTAAAAAATAGTCCCCAAACAGCACATGATGCAAAGAAAAAAAGAGGTGCAATGAGGTAGCTGTGTGACTAAGCTAAGCGACCCAAGTGGCTGACACAAACACCTGGTCCATCTAGGAGTGTCACTGCAGTGTCAGACAGGATTGCAGATTTAAAAAATAGTACCCAAACAGCACATAATGTAAAGAAAAAAAGAGGTACACCAAGGTCGCTGTGTGACTAAGCACTGTATAGTACTGCGCACAACTAAAATGCACCACAGGTATGGATGGATAGTATACTTGACGACACAGAGTTAGAGCAGCGGACTACTGTACCGTACTGCTATGTATTATATACTGGTGGTTAGCTTAATTATGCACTGTCCTCCTACTATATATACTGAGCACGAATTAAGTGGACCACAGGTATGGATCGACAGTATACTTGACGACACAGAGGTAGGTAGAACAGTGGACTACTGTTCCGTACTGCTATATATTATATACTGATTGTCAGCAAAATTATGCACTGTCCTCCTACTAAATACAGTATACTGCGCACAACTTAAATGCACCACAGGTATGGATGGATAGTATACTTGATGACACAGATGTAGGTAGAGCAGTGGACTACTGTACCATACTGATATAATACTGGTGGTCACTGGTCATCAAATTTCTGCACTGTCCTCCTACTATATACTACAATGCAGCATAGATATGGAGCGTTTTTCAGGCAGAGAAAGTATAATACTGGTGGTCACTGGTCAGAAAAACTCTGCACTGTCCTCCTACTATATAATACTGGTGGTCCCCAGTCCCCACAAAAAAACACACTGAGCACAGATATTTGCAGTACACTGAGCACAAATATGGAGCATTTTTCAGGCAGATAACTTAGATATTTTCAGCACACTGAGCACAGTAATTTGCAAGCACACTGAGCACAGATATTTGCAGCACCCTGAGCACAGACATTTGCAGCACACTGAACACACCTGAAAGAATGCTGCACATCCTCTCCCTATCATCTTCAATGCACGAGTAAAAATGTCGGAGATGCGCGGCTCCTTATATAGAATACGAATCTCGCGAGAATACGACAGCGGGAAGATGACATTCGGGTGCGCTCGGGTTAACCGAGCAACACGGGAAGATCTGAGTCTGCCTCAGACCCATGTAAAATGGGTGAACTTCGGGGGGGTTCGGATTCTGAGCAACCGAACCCGCTCTTCACTAATATATATATATATATATGTATATATATATATATATATATATATATATATACTAGAGTTGTGCACCGGAAACGGGTTTTGTGTTTTGGTTTTGGTTCCACGGCCGTGTTTTGGATTCAGACGCATTTTGGCAAAACCTGCCTAAATTTTTTTTTACGGATTCGGGTGTGTTTTGGATTTGGGTGTTTTTATTACAAAAAACCCTCAAAAACGGCTTAAATAATAGAATTTGGGGGTCATTTCGATCCCATAGTATTATTAACCTCAATAACCATAATTTCCACTAATTTCCAGTCTTATCTGAACACCTAACACCTCACCATATTATTTTTAGTCCTAAAATTTGCACCGAGGTCGCTGGATGGCTAAGCTAAGCGACCCAAGTGGCCAACACAAACACCTGGCCCATCAAGGAGTGGCACTGCAGTGTCAGACAGGATGGCAGATTTAAAAAATAGTCCCCAAACAGCACATGATGAAAAGAAAAAAAGAGGTGCAATGAGGTAGCTGTGTAACTAATCTAAGTGACCCAAGTGGCCGACACAAACACCTTGCTAATCTAGGAGTGTCACTGCAGTGGCAGACAGGATGGCAGATTTAAAAAATAGTCCCCAAACAGCACATGATGCAAAGAAAAAAAGAGGTGCAATGAGTTAGCTGTGTGACTAAGCTAAGCGACCAAAGTGGCCGACACAAACACCTAGCCAATCTAGGAGTGTCACTGCAGTGTCAGACAGGATGGCAGATTTAAAAAATATTCCCCAAACAGCACATGATGCAAAGAAAAAAAGAGGTGCAATGAGGTAGCTGTGTGACTAAGCTAAGCGACCCAAGTGGCCGACACAAACACCTGGCCCATCTAGGAGTGGCACTGCAGTGTCAGACAGGATGGCAGATTTAAAAAATAGTCCCCAAACAGCACATGATGCAAAGAAAAAAAGAGGTGCAATGAAGTAGCTGTGTGACTAAGCTAAGCGACGAAAGTGGCCGACACAAACACCTGGCCAATCTAGGAGTGTCACTGCAGTGTCAGACAGGATGGCAGATTTAAAAAATAGTCCCCAAACAGCACATGATGCAAAGAAATAAAGAGTTACAATGAGGTAGCTGTGTGACTAAGCTAAGCAACCCAACTGGCCAACACAAATACCTGGCCCATCTAGGAGTGGCACTGCAGTGTCAGGCAGGATGGCAGATTTAAAAAATAGTCCACAAACAGCACATGATGCAAAGAAAAAAAGAGGTGCACCAAGGTCGCTGTGTGACTAAGCACTGTATAGTACTGCGCACAACTAAAATGCACCCCAGGTATGGATGGATAGTATACTTGATGACACAGAGGTAGAGCAACGGACTACTGTACCGTACTGCTAGATATATACTGGTGGTCAGCTTAATTATGCACTGTCCTCCTACTATATATACTGCGCACAAATAAAAAGCACCACAGGTATGGATGGATAGTATACTTGACGACACAGAGGTAGGTAGAACAGTGGACTACTGTACCGTACTGCTATATATTATATACTGGTGGTCAGCAAAATTATGCACTGTCCTCGTACTATATACAGTATACTGTGCACAACTTAAATGCACCACAGGTATGGATGGATAGTATACTTGACGACACAGATGTAGGTAGAGCAGTGGACTACTGTACCATACTGATATAATACTGGTGGTCACTGGTCATCAAAATTCTGCACTGTCCTCCTACTATATACTACAATGCAGCACGGATATTGAGCGTTTTTCAGGCAGAGAAAGTATAATAATGGTGGTCACTGGTCATCAAAACTCTGCACTGTCCTCTTACTATATAATACTAGTGCGCCCCAGTCCCCACAAAAAAAGCACACTGAGCACAGATATATGCAGCACACTGAGCACAGATATGGAGCGTTTTTCAGGCAGAGAACTTAGATAGTTTCAGCACACTGAGCACAGATATTTGCTAGCACTTTGAGCACAGATATTTGAAGCACCCTGAGTACAGACATTTGCAGCACACTGAACACAACTAAGAGAATGCTACATGTCCTCTCCCTATCATGCACGAGTAAAAATGGTGGAGATGAGAGGCTCCTTATATAGAATACAAATCTCGCGAGAATACGACAGTGGGAAGATGATGTTCGGGCGCGCTCGGGTTAACCGAGCAAGACGGGAAGATCTGAGTCTGCCTCAGACCCGTGTAAAATGGGTGAACTTCGGGGGTGTTCGGATTCCAAGGAACAGAATCTGCTCTTCACTAATATATATATATATATATATATATATATAATACAGTGTATCTCCACACTTCCGTGAAGAAAGATAGCACTCTCCAGACTTAAGGTATTCAGCAAAAAAAGTCATTTAATTGCATACTTGGTTCCATATCACAAGTACAGTAAATGCACATTAACCAAAAAGAGGGGCTCACCAACGTTTCGGTCCTAGTGTTAGGACCTTTCTCAAGGTGTCTGCCAATCAGTCAATCAATCCAATAGAGGTATCAACACTAACAACTTCAGGAAGGAACCAGGATCTGCTTACCTGCCTCCCAGGTCCCCAATTTATACCCATGTGCTGATGGACGCCGGGATCATGCGCTGTGGGTGCCAGTGCGTCACTTCCGGTAAGACCGGAAGTGCAATGCCGCCGGTACCACGATATAGTACGATAATGTGGCTACATATTCTCGATTGTAGGCAGCGGTATGGTAAGCATAAAGCACATAAGTGCACTGGGGTGTTAAGAGTGTTAGATAGGCCCGCCGTGCGGTGTAGCAGACGCGGCCATGGTCGTCATGGTAACGCGCTAGCCCGGTACGTCACTTCCGGTTTGTGCCGGAAGTTATGCGTTCCAATAGTTTAACGTGATGCGTGTCACACCTACGTGGACACAAAACTGACTGCTGTTGTCATGTGTTTATGTGGGTATATTGGAGACCTGGACAGGACTACACTAGTGTGTTAAGAGTATTCAGTAAACATGTGTGCAAGAAACATTTATAGTGAATGTAGACATTTTTTAAAAAAAAGAACCTAGAGACACCGCAGAAAATGGCACTGATATGTAACAACCAGCTAATGAAAAAAATAAAATAAAATAAAATAAGGTTGATAACAATCATAATTCATTTGTCAATGCCCCTTTCTGGTGGGGTCTCGATGAGAAAATGTAAACATCAAATGAATCTGGTGTTCAGCTGTGGTATCATTCATAGATTGCTGATAAACAAAATTCGCCAAAGTGTACCAAAAAGACTATGGACTACAGAATGGGCATTATACGGTTAGTAGGGTACAATCAGCTCACAGTATCCAGTGCTAGAGTCACAGCAGTGACATTCAATGTGTGCGGACATCCTATTGATTGGGAATCCAAATTGGGATAGCTGTCCCATATGAAAGTATAGGTAATATGGACTGCACACATGGATGGCCACTCCTGTTGATGAAACCGAGTAAGTAAAACATGTTATAGGACCCTCAGAAATGATAGATAACTATTCAAGAAATATTGAAAGCGGATTGTTCTCGTTCATTCCTCTTGGAGCAATCGTATCCAGTCTATGAATCCAATACGCTTCTTTTCTTTTTAGAGTCAGGACTCGGTCGCCTCCACGGGCCAGTGGGGGTATCCAATCGATCAATTTGCACCTGAGGTTGGATACCTGGTGTTGTTGTGACAAGAAGTGTCTGGGAACTGGTTGTTCTGCTTTTTTTGATTCAATCGCTTGATGAATTGTGGTCCTATGGTTGGCCATCCTGTCCCTAAATCGCCTTGAGGTCATACCGACGTAATATAGCCCGCATGGGCATGTGAGGATGTAGATGACGTGGTCCATAAGGCAATGTAGTTTATATTTGATCTTGATAGGACGTCCAGAGTGTGGATGTGGAAAAGTTGGGCCGGTAAGCATACTCCGACAAGTGGTGCAGCCCGTACACTTGAAGCATCCAGGTTTTTGTTCTTGCAACCAAGTGGTCCTGATTGGTGCAATAGGGCTTGTTGTAGGTCTTAACAGTAGTTGCTTCAAGTTTGGTGACCTACGGTATGCCATCATGGGAGGTCGCGTATTCTTGGCTTTCAGTGAGCTATCCGTGGCAATAATAGGCCACCTGTTGCGAAGGGCTTTGTTGATGACGCCAGACTGGCTATCAAATGTGGTAGTGAAGATCATCCTATCTTTCTTGGAATTGGTACTCGCGGTCGCTCCATTGGTGTTGCTGTTAGTTGGTAAAAACTTCACCCGAGCTTTATGTAGACAACGCTGGATACAGCTGTCAGAATATCCACGTTCACGGAACCTTTTTGACATATCTTTCAGTTGTTGTTCCATCTTGACTGGATTGGAGTTGTTTCTCATAACCCTTAGAAATTGTGAAATTGGCAAATTTTCTTTAAGTGCCGGAGGGTGTTGACTGGTGGAAAGCAGGAGAGTGTTTCTGTCGGTGGGCTTTCTGAAAAGCGTTGTGTTGATCCTATTATCCTCAATTGATACTGTGATGTCAAGGAAGTTAATGTGATGATCGTCGATCTGATGTGTAAATTTCACCGGATTCTCCAGGGAATTTAGTGTCTCAACCATTGAGGTAAACATTTCGGCTGTTCCATTCCAAAGGATAAATATGTCATCAATGAAACCATCTGTGTTGAGTGAGAGTGTGGGACCTTCTATATATATATATATATATATATATATATATATCTATATCTGTTGGAAATCCTGCACTCTCATCAATATTATGGGTAATCCTTCAGTGGTGGGTGCTCCCAATGGACCATGCCGGTCTACACATATATCGCAAAAGTTCCAAATTCTATGATTTACACTGTTTTTGAGGGTTTTTTGCAAAAAAAACACCCAAACCCAAAACACACCCGGATCCGTAAAAAAAATTTAAGGGAGGTTTTGCCAAAACGCGTCCGAATACAAAACACGGCCGCGGAACCAAAACCAAAACACAAAACCCGAAAAGTTTCCGGTGCACATCTCTAGTATATATATATATATATATATATATATATATATCGCAAAAGTTCCAAAGGTTTGGAGGTGCACTCTCACAAACACGACTCTTGTATCAGCTTCTCGTTAGAATCACCATATTTTATTGTCAACGTTTCGGTCTGGTCACAGGCCTTTATCAAGACAGGTGATGTCAGATGCCACATATTCAATGTTTTTATCAAAAAAAGAGGTAAATCTGCAAATAGACAGTAATGACAATTACAAACAATATGCCTCACCGGCCCCTATCAGGGCCAATTCATGAAACACGGGACCACCACCAATAATTCACCTGAAGGTGATGACAAAATCAATGAATTGAAAAGAGCATATCAGTGGAATTCAACAATACCTTAAGAGCCTGCTGTTGTCTACAAGCTCTCACACTGGTAGTGAGGTCACATGAGTTTAAAATCAAACTTGAAATAAATCCATACTGTCAAAGAAAGAACCGATATGTGCACTGGAAACTTTTCAGGTTTTGTGTTTTGGTTTTGGATTTGGTTCCACGGCCGTGTTTTGGATTCGGAAGAGTTTTGGCAAAAACCTCCCTGAAATTTTTTTTTACGGATTCGGGTGTGTTTTGGATTTGGGTGTTTTTTTTACAAAAAAACTCAAAAACAGCTTAAATCATAGAATTTGGGGGTCATTTTGATCCCATAGTATTATTAATAATTAATATTAATATTAATAATAAGTATCTGTTCCAATCTTATCTGAACACCTCACTCCTCACAATATTATTTGTAGTCCTAAAGTTTGCACTGAGGTCGCTGGATGGCTAAGCTAAGCGACCCAAGTGGCTGACACAAACACCTGGCCCATCTAGGAGTATCACTGCAGTGTCAGACAGGATGACAGATTTAAAAAATAGTCCCCAAACAGCACATAATGCAAATAAAAAAAGAGGTGCAATGAGGTAGCTGTGGGAGTAAGCTAAGCGACCCAAGTGGCCGACACAAACACCTGCCCCATCTAGGAGTGGCACTGCATTGTCAGACAGGATGGCAGATTTAAAAAATAGTCCCCAAACAGCACATGATGCAAAGAAAAAAAGAGGTGCACCAAGGTAGCTGTGTGACTTAACACTGCACAGTACTGCGCACAACTAAAATGCACCACAGGTATGGATGGATAGTATACTTGATGACACAGAGGTAGAGCAGCGGACTACTGTATCGTACTGCTAGATATATACTGGTAGTCAGCTAAATTATGCACTGTCCTCCTACTATATATACTGCGCACAACTTAAATGCACCACAGGTATGGATGGATAGTATACTTGATTACACAGAGATAGGTAGAGCAGTGGACAACTGTACCGTACTGATATAATACTGGTGGTCACTGGTTAGCAATATTCTGCACTGTCCCCCTACTATATACTACAATGCAGCACAGATATGGAGCGTTTTTCAGGCAGAGAACATATTATACTTAGTATCTCTGTACAGTATTTTCTATTCGGGTACTAATTAGCTGTTCGTGCTAATTTGTACCCTTATAGAAAATACTATACAGAGATACTAAGTATGGTGATTTGGCATCCAGGAACTTACTGAGGAGCTTTTTTCTCTCTCCATTATACATAGAAAGATTAAACTTGCCGCTGTATTTTACAACCTGTTCGTGCTAATTAGTACCCTAATAGAACATACTGTACAGAGATATGAAGTATGGTGATTTGGCATTCAGTTAAAAGCTGTTCATGCTAATTAGTACACTAGTAGAACATACTGTACAGAGATACTGAGGATGGTGATTTGGTATCCAGGAACTTACTGAGGATCTTTTATCTCTCCATTTTACATAGAAAGATAAAACATGCCACTGTACGTTACAAGCTGTTCGTGCTAATTAGTACACTAGAAGAACATACCGGGGACTTGGACTCATACAGTACTTGCATTTCAAAGCACAGTATTTTCCACCGCCTGCCGCTAGCCCATCGCACTTCCCCGCTGGGAGCCTGCACAGGTCATGCAGTAGACAGGGAGGGAGTTATTCACATTAACCATGGCAAAGCTGCAGGAGCAGTTGTACTGTAAGGTTCTATGCACCATACGGTACACATACAATTCTGTAGCATGGCAGACTCAATTGAAATGGCTACTGCCTGTGACTTCTCACCGAATGGAGGCTCTCGGCTATGGAACAAGTAACATCACAGATTTGGTAGGTCACAGGGCAAAGCTGAATGAGCGTCAGAATGCCCTAGCTAAAATACACAGGGGTGATAGGGATAAGTGAGGTCTTTGCACATAACAATACACAGCAAAGTTCCCCATGGTTTTGATTATGCCTTTTCTTTGAACACAGTATTTTCCACTGCCTCACCCTACCCCCATCCCACGTTCCCCTTCCCTCCTGGGAGCCTGCAAAGTACATGCAGTAGACAGGGAGGGAGTTCAGATCAGGTTACAATACATGTGCAACAGGATACTACTGTATGTAGGAAAATCCCCCGCCCACTCTGATTTATGTGAAACCTATGTGCACCCCTCCATTGAATGTATAACAAAGAAAAATATTATAATAAAGTGAATGTTACAGGAACACATTAAAAAAGGTTGGCACTTCCTTCCCATTGGTGTTGGTTTATGCCTTAGGGAACTCGGTCACTAATACTTGTATTTCAAAATCACAGTATTTTCCACTGCCTCTCCCAACCCCCATCGCCCAATAAAGTGAATGTCACAGGAACACATTAAAAAAGGTTGGCACTTCCTTCCCATTGGTGTTGGTTTATGCCTTAGGGAACTCGGTCACTAATACTTGTATTTCAAAATCACAGTATTTTCCACTGCCTCTCCCTACCCCCATCGCCCTTTCCCCCTGGGAGCCTGCACAGGTCATGCAGTGGACAGGGAGGGAGTTCAGGTCAGGTACAATACACAAATGCCGACGATCTACAGTACTGTGTTGCTCAGTTAATTGCGTCGGAATACACTAATTTATACTTATTACCGCTGTGAATTTGTATATAGCGGATTGAATCGCTGCTGCAGATTTACTTTGATTTATGTGAAACCTGTGTGCACCCTTTCATTGAATGTATAACAAAGAAAGAAAAAAAAAAGTGAATGTCACGGGAACATATAAAAAAAAAAGGTTGGCACTTTCTTACTCTCAGCATGGGAGGTGGGAGACTTCATCGCTAGATAAGTGTGGAAGGGGAGACAATTAGCTACCGGTAGGTACCAACCCCAAGTTTCTGTGACCCCCACAAGGCTCATGGCAAGCGTCGGAACCCACGGTGGGTCTGAATTAACAGGCCCATTATAGTCTATGGGAAAATGGGTCCACTTTGCGTACTGATATCTCTGGTTCTGGGTGTCCCAGAGACTCAGGACTGATACCATACAAAAGAGGAGACTCTTGGCTTTTGGGGCATACCAACCACTAGTTTATGCAGCACTGGAAAGGGAAACAGGAAGCAACCGTGTTTTGGGTTCCCTCCTGTTGTCCGCCTAGCTTGCAAAGGATGCAGGGTTTCTGACTAGATAGGAAATACTGTACAGAAATGCTAAGCATGGTAATTTGACATCCAGGAACATAGGGAGGAGATTTTATCTCTCTCCATTATACTTAGAAAAATTACACTTGCCACTGTACGTTACAAGCTGTTCGTGCTAATTTGTACACTAGTAGAACATACTGTAAACAGAAACTAAGTACAGTGATTTGGCATCCACGAACTTAGGGAGGAGCTTTAATATCTCTCCATTGTAATGTTTTTAAGTATAATGGAGAGAGATAAAAGCTCCCCCCTAAGTTCCTGGGTGCTAAATTACCGTCCTTAGTATCTCTGTGCTCTATGTTCTACTAGTGTACTAATTAGCACGAACAGCTTGTAATGCACAGTGGCAAGTTTAATATTTCTATATTTAATGGAGAGAGATGAAAGCTCCTCTGTAAGTTCCTATTTGCCAAATCACCATCCTTAGTATCTCTGTACAGTATGTTCTACTAGTGTACTAATTAGCACGAACAACTTGTAACGTACAGTGGTTAGTTTAATAATTCTATGAATAATGGATAGAGATAAAAGCTCCTCTGGAAGTTCCTAGATGCCAAATCACCATCATTAGTATCTCTGTACAGTATGGTCTACTAGCGTACTAATTAGCACGAACAGCTTTTAACTGGATTCCAAATCACCGTACTTAGTATCTCTGTACAGTATGTTCTATTAGGGTACTGTTTTTGCTAATTAGTACCCTAATAGAAAATACTATACAGAGATATTAAGGATGGTGATTTGGCATCCAGGAACTTACTGATGAGCTTTTATCTCTCTCCATTATACATAGAAAGATTAAACTTGTCACTGTATGTTACAAGCTGTTCATGCTAATTCAGGGCTGGCCAAACCGGTCCTCGAGATCTACCCACAGTACACATTTTCCAGGCCACCTAGCTGGTGCACAGGTGTAGTCATTACTAATTAAGATGGGCTGCATTCGTTCCTAACTGACAATTCTACAGATCTCCAGGATGCCTGGAAAACATGCACTGTTGGTAGATCTCGAGGACTGGTTTGGCCATCCCTGTGCTAATTAGTACACTAGTAGAAAATGCTATACATAGATACTACGGACGGTGATTTGGCATCCAGAAAATTACTGAGGAGGTTTTATCTCTCTCCATTTTACGTAAAAAGATTAAACTTGCCGCTGTATGTTACAAGCTGATCGTGCTAATTAGTACCCTAATAGAACATACTGTACAGAGATACTAAGTATGGTGATTTGGCATCCAGTTAAAAGATGTCCGTGCTAATTAGTACACTAGTAGAACATACTGTACAGAGATACTAAGGACAGTGATTTGGCATCTAGGAACTTACAGAGGAGCCTTTATCTCTCCATTATACATAGAAAGATTAAAATTGCCACTGTACATCACCAGCTGTTCGTGCTAATTATTACACTAGTAGAAAATACTATACATAGATACTAAGGACGGTGATTTGGCATCCAGGAAGATACTGAGTAGCTTTTATCTCTCTCCATTATACATAGAAAGATTAAACTTGCCACTGTACGTTACAAGCTGTTCGTGCTAATTAGTACCCTAATAGAATATACTTTACAGAGATACTAAGTACGGTGATTTGGCATCCAGTTAAAAGCTGTTCGTGCTAATTAGTACACTAGTAGAACATACTGTACAGAGATACTTAGGATGGTGATTTGACATCTAGGAACTTAGGGAGGAGCTTTTTTCTCTCCATTATACATAGAAAGATTAAACATGTCACTGTACGTTACAAGCTGTCCGTGCTAATTAGTACACTAGAAGAATATACTGGGGACTCGGACTCATACAGTACTTACATTTCAAAAGCACTGTATTTTCCACTGGCTCCTGCTAGCCCATCGCCCTTCACTCCTGGGAGCCTGCACAGGTCATGCAGTAGACATGGAGGGAGTTATTCACATAAACCAGGGCAAAGTTGTAGGAGCGGTTGTACTGTTAAGGTTCTATGCACCATACGGTACACATACAATTCTGTAGCAGGGCAGACTCAATTGAAATGGCTACCGCCTGTGACTTCTCACCGAATGGAGGCCCTCGGCTATGGAACAAGTAACATCACAGATTTGGTAAGTCACAGGGCAAAGCTGAATGAGCGTCAGAATGCCCTAGCTAAAATACACAGGGGTGATAGGGATAAGTGAGGTCTTTGCACATAACAATACACCGCAAAGTTCCCCATGGTTTTGATTATGCCTTTTCTTTGAACACAGTATTTTCCACTGCCTCACCCTACCCCCATCCCACTTTCCCCTTCCCTCCTGGGAGCCTGCAAAGTACATGCAGTAGACAGGGAGGGAGTTCAGATCAGGTTACAATACATGTGCAACAGGATACTACTGTATGTAGGAAAATCCCCCGCCCACTCTGATTTATGTGAAACCTATGTGCACCCCTCCATTGAATGTATAACAAAGAAAAATATTATAATAAAGTGAATGTTACAGGAACACATTAAAAAAGGTTGGCACTTCCTTCCCATTGGTGTTGGTTTATGCCTTAGGGAACTCGGTCACTAATACTTGTATTTCAAAATCACAGTATTTTCCACTGCCTCTCCCTACCTCCATCGCCCAATAAAGTGAATGTTACAGGAACACATTAAAAAAGGTTGGCACTTCCTTCCCATTGGTGTTGGTTTATGCCTTAGGGAACTCGGTCACTAATACTTGTATTTCAAAATCACAGTATTTTCCACTGCCTCTCCCTACCCCCATCGCCCTTCCCCCCTGGGAGCCTGCACAGGTCATGCAGTGGACAGGGAGGGAGTTCAGGTCAGGTACAATACACAAATGCCGACGATCTACAGTACTGTGTTGCTCAGTTAATTGCGCCGGAATACACTAATTTATACTTATTACCGCTGTGAATTTGTATATAGCGGATTGAATCGCTGCTGCAGATTTACTTTGATTTATGTGAAACCTGTGTGCACCCTTTCATTGAATGTATAACAAAGAAAAAAAAATAAAGTGAATGTCACGGGAACATATAAAAAAAAAGGTTGGCACTTTCTTACTCTCAGCATGGGAGGTGGGAGACTTCATCGCTAGATAAGTGTGGAAGGGGAGACAATTAGCTACCGGTAGGTACCAACCCCAAGTTTCTGTGACCCCCACAAGGCTCATGGCAAGCGTCGGAACCCATGGTGGGTCTGAATTAACAGGCCCATTATAGTCTATGGGAAAATGGGTCCACTTTGCGTACTGATATCTCTGGTTCTGGGTGTCCCAGAGACTCAGGACTGATACCATACAAAAGAGGAGACTCTTGGCTTTTGGGGCATACCAACCACTAGTTTATGTAGCACTGGAAAGTGAAACAGGAAGCAACCGTGTTTTGGGTTCCCTCCTGTTGTCCGCCTAGCTTGCAAAGGATGCAGGGTTTCTGACTAGATAGGAAATACTGTACAGAAATGCTAAGCATGGTAATTTGACATCCAGGAACATAGGGAGGAGATTTTATCTCTCTCCATTATACTTAGAAAAATTACACTTGCCACTGTACGTTACAAGCTGTTCGTGCTAATTTGTACACTAGTAGAACATACTGTAAACAGATACTAAGTACAGTGATTTGGCATCCACGAACTTAGGGAGGAGCTTTAATATCTCTCCATTGTAATGTTTTTAAGTATAATGGAGAGAGATAAAAGCTCCTCCCTAAGTTCCTGGGTGCTAAATTACCGTCCTTAGTATCTCTGTGCTCTATGTTCTACTAGTGTACTAATTAGCACGAACAGCTTGTAATGCACAGTGGCAAGTTTAATATTTCTATATTTAATGGAGAGAGATGAAAGCTCCTCTGTAAGTTCCTATTTGCCAAATCACCATCCTTAGTATCTCTGTACAGTATGTTCTACTAGTGTACTAATTAGCACAAACAACTTGTAACGTACAGTGGTTAGTTTAATAATTCTATGAATAATGGATAGAGATAAAAGCTCCTCTGGAAGTTCCTAGATGCCAAATCACCATCATTAGTATCTCTGTACAGTATGTTCTACTAGCGTACTAATTAGCACGAACAGCTTTTAACTGGATTCCAAATCATCGTACTTAGTATCTCTGTACAGTATGTTCTATTAGGGTACTGTTTTTGCTAATTAGTACCCTAATAGAAAATACTATACAGAGATATTAAGGATGGTGATTTGGCATCCAGGAACTTACTGATGAGCTTTTATCTCTCTCCATTATACATAGAAAGATTAAACTTGTCACTGTATGTTACAAGCTGTTCATGCTAATTCAGGGCTGGCCAAACCGGTCCTCGAGCTCTACCAACAGTACACATTTTCCAGGCCACCTAGCTGGTGCACAGGTGTAGTCATTACTAATTAAGATGGGCTGCATTCATCCCTAACTGACAATTCTACAGATCTCCAGGATGCCTGGAAAACATGCACTGTTGGTAGATCTCGAGGACTGGTTTGGCCATCCCTGCGCTAATTAGTACACTAGTAGAAAATGCTATACATAGATACTACGGACGGTGATTTGGCATCCAGAAAATTACTGAGGAGGTTTTATCTCTCTCCATTTTACGTAAAAAGATTAAACTTGCCGCTGTATGTTACAAGCTGATCGTGCTAATTAGTACCCTAATAGAACATACTGTACAGAGATACTAAGTATGGTGATTTGGCATCCAGTTAAAAGATGTCCGTGCTAATTAGTACACTAGTAGAACATACTGTACAGAGATACTAAGGACAGTGATTTGGCATCTAGGAACTTACAGAGGAGCCTTTATCTCTCCATTATACATAGAAAGATTAAAATTGCCACTGTACATCACCAGCTGTTCGTGCTAATTATTACACTAGTAGAAAATACTATACATAGATACTAAGGACGGTGATTTGGCATCCAGGAAGTTACTGAGTAGCTTTTATCTCTCTCCATTATACATAGAAAGATTAAACTTGCCACTGTACGTTACAAGCTGTCCGTGCTAATTAGTACCCTAATAGAATATACTTTACAGAGATACTAAGTACGGTGATTTGGCATCCAGTTAAAAGCTGTTCGTGATAATTAGTACACTAGTAGAACATACTGTACAGAGATACTTAGGATGGTGATTTGACATCTAGGAACTTAGGGAGGAGCTTTTTTCTCTCCATTATGCATAGAAAGATTAAACATGTCACTGTACGTTACAAGCTGTTCGTGCTAATTAGTACACTAGAAGAACATACTGGGGACTCGGACTCATACAGTACTTACATTTCAAAAGCACTGTATTTTCCACTGGCTCCTGCTAGCCCATCGCCCTTCACTCCTGGGAGCCTGCACAGGTCATGCAGTAGACATGGAGGGAGTTATTCACATAAACCAGGGCAAAGTTGTAGGAGCGGTTGTACTGTTAAGGTTCTATGCACCATACGGTACACATACAATTCTGTAGCAGGGCAGACTCAATTGAAATGGCTACCGCCTGTGACTCCTTGCCCCATGGAGGCCCTTGGCTATGGAGCAAGTAACAGCACAGATTTTGTAGGTCATGGGGCAATGCTGAAGGAGCGTCTGAATCCCCTATCTAAAATACACAGGGTCGATAGGGATAAGCGAGGTCTATGCACTTAACGATACCCCAGACCCCATCGCATCACAAACTGACAAAATGTCCAAAGCACATGAACAACCGCTTGTGTCAGCACTTAGCTATGGAGCGAGTGACGGCATAGGTTTTGCAGGCTACGGGGCAGTGCTGAAGGAGCGTTGAAATCCCCTAGCTAAATACACAGGGGCAATAGGGTTAAGCAAGGTCTATGCACATAATGCTACAAGGCGGGGGTTCATGTGCCTCAGACATTTTGTCACTCTGTGATGCGATGGGGTCTGGTGTATCATTATGTGAATAGACCTCGCTTATCCCTATCGACCCTGTGTTTTTTAGCTAGGGGATTCTGACGCTCCTTCAGCATTGGCCCGTTCTTTGAACACTGTATTTTCCACTACCTCGCCCTACCACCATCCCACTTTCCCCTTCCCCCCTGGGAGCCTGCACAGTTCATGCAGTAGACAGGTAGGGAGTTCTGATCTGGTTACAAGGCAAGATTTATGTGAAACCTGTGTGCACCCTTCCATTGAAGGTATAACAAAGAAAAATATTATAATAAAGTGAATGTCACGGAAATTCTTATGCTCATACTGTACATGTATTTCAAAAGCACGGTGTTTATGCATTGTACATACCTTATTTTACACAATTAGTTGCGTCTCCATACACAATCTTGCGTCTGCATACACAAGTTTTTTAACATGTTCGTTTGTGTCTGTATAAACTTTTTATACATATTGAGAACTCTCACCGTCTGACCATTAATCACCATCTATTAACATTACAGTTGTCAATGACCATTTGCTAGAGCTGTAGATCAATCCACCGCTATACGATCGTAAGTACTGGATTAGTGGAGCATTAGCCACCCAGTGGTGGAGATGTGTAATGCATGCTGAGTATCTAGAATCGCCTCAACGCGCCTGCCTGTGATTAAACTCGGCAAGCTAAGCTATCGCCTTAGCGTGACTAATCGCCCGTCTAGGCGGAGAATCAGTCAAGATAAAGGTGGCTACATCTGTTTTACTAGAGATGTGCACTGGAAATTTTTGTGTTTTGTGTTTTGGTTTTGGATTCGGTTCCGCAGCCGTGTTTTGGATTCGGACGCGTTTTGGCGAAACGTCCCTGAAATTTTTTTGTCGGATTGGGGTGTGTTTTGGCTTCGGGTGTTTTTTACAAAAAACCCACAAAAACAGCTGAAATCATAGAATTTGGGGTCATTTTGATCCCATAGTATTATTAACCTCAATAACCATAATTTCCACTTATTTCCAGTCTCTTCTGAACACCTCACAATATTATTTTTAGTCCTAAAATTTGCACCGAGGTCGCTGGATGGCTAAGCTAAGTGACCCAAGTGGCCGACACAAACACCTGGCCCATCTAAATGTGTCAATGCAGTGTCAGACAGGATGGCAGATTAAAAAATAGTCCCAAACAGCACATGATGCAAAGAAAAAAAGAGGGCAATGAGGTAGCTGTGTGACTAAGCACCATATAGTACTGCGCACAACTAAAAAGCAGCACAGGTATGGATGGATAGTATACTTGATGACACAGAGGTAGAGCAGTGGACTACTGTACCATACTGCTAGATATATACTGGTGGTAAGCAAAATTATGCACTGTCCTCCTACTATATATACTGCGCACAACTAAAATGCACCACAGGTATGGATGGATAGTATACTTGACGACACAGAGGTAGGAAGAGCAGTGGCCTACTGTACTGTACTGCTATATATTATATACTGGTTGTCAGCAAAATTATGCACTGTCCACCTACTATATATACTGAGCACAACTAAAATGCACCACAGGTATGGCTGGATAATATACTTGATGACACAGAGGTAGGTAAAGCAGTGGCCTACTGTACCATACTGCTATATATTATAAACTGTTGGTCAGCAAAATTATGCACTGTCCTCCTTCTACATATACTGCGCACAACTAAGATGCACCACAGGTATGGATACTTGATGACACGGAGATAGGTAGAGCAGTGGCCTACTGTACCGTACTGCTATATATATTATATACTGGTGGTCATCAAAATTATGCACTGTCCTCCTACTATATATACTGAGCAAAACTAAAATGCACCACAGGTTTGGATGGATAGTATACTTGACGACACAGTTGTAGGGCAGCAGACTACTGTAACATACTGCTAGACATATACTGGTGGTCAGCTAAATTATGCACTCTCCTCCTACTATATATACTGCACATAACTAAAATGCACCACAGGTATGGATGGATAGTATACTTGACAACACAGAGGTAGGTAGAGCCGTGAACTACTGTACCGTACTGATATAATACTGGTGGTCACTGGTCAGCAAAATTCTGCACTGTCGTCCTACTATATACTACAATGCAGCACAGATATGGAGCGTTTTTCAGGCAGAGAACATATAATACTGGTGGTCACTGGTCAGCAAAATTCTGCACTGTCCTCCTACTATATAATACTGGTGGTCACAGGTCAGCAAAACTCTGCACTGTCCTTCTACTATTTACTGCAATGCAGCATAGATATGGAGCATTTTTCAGGCAGAGAATGTAGATATTTTTTTTAGCACACTGAGCACAGATATTTGCAAGCACACTGAGCACAGATATTTGCAGCACACTGAAAACAACTTAGAGAACACTGCACGTCCTCTCCCTATCATCTCCAATGCGTGGGTTAAAATGGCGGTGGCGCGCGTCTCCTTATATAGAATACGAATCTCGCGAGAATACGACTGCGGGATGATGACGTTCGGGCGCCCTCGAGTTAACCGAGCAAGGCGGGAAGATCCGAGTCTGTCTCGGACCCGTGTAAAATGGGTGAAGCTCGGGGGGTTTCGGATTCCGAGGAACCAAACCCGCTCATCTCTAATATATACATATATATATTACTGTATTACTGTTTCTGACAGTTTAATCTGCATAGACAGCAAGCAGATGCATTAGCAGAGAACAGCACGAATGGATGTACAGTAGTTGAGTTACTTACTAGACTATCTGGACTGTAACACAACTAGTGTGATGCAGTCACAATTGGCAAGCCGCCTGCCTGCACGGCTGCCGCCGGCTTAATTTCCCGGATGCTGCTGCCCTACTGCTTCTGTGATGGAGCCGTCAGTGCAGACTGACAGGCCCTGCAAAGCCTTATGGGAGTAGCTGCTGCATCTGCGCAGTAACTCCCCTGCGGTAATCTTGTTTTTTTTAATGCTGCCCGAACTGAGCTGAGCTCCAATCGTGGCATCCTGTGGTGGAGGCAGGGGGTGAGTTGAGAAATCCGGGCGGCCTTGGATGAGGTAACGGGACTGGCTAGGCGGGGATCCACCCCTGTGTACCATTTATTTTTGGTATATATGGGTTAAATATCCGATCATTTATGTGCTCTTTTATCCATGGACTTTCTGTGCACATTGTGTGCATAGTCAGAGACTGCCATATCTATAAGTATGCTGATTTTTCATTGGAAATGTTGCACAAGAAACTTCCAAATAGTTTGATATGCTGCTCTGAGTCATCCCATTTATCTCCAACAGAAAATTGTGGGTATTGTCACAGTGTGTAATTTTTATTCTTACGTCTAGCATAAACTTCCCTTAAATTAGCAGTTATATTTTTTTCCTCTATACATACAGGTATTGCAGGTCTTATGGAAATATTGAGCCATAGGAACCTTGATTTCTAATAAAGTGGAGGATATTAGAAGTGGATGATGGGGGCTATCCAGAGTGTCCTGAAAATCACAAATGGGTGTTTTTTCAAGACAGTACACCCACGGGCAAGCCAATGAAGTTGCATGCATTTTCTGTGATCAGAAACATGGCGGCGGTGTCCTTGCCTATGCAGCCATGCTTGCGTAAGCAGGAGTCAACCTCTATTTTAGGTTTTTGCAATGTGATCACAATTCAGTTGCGATCGTGGGGTGACACCACACATGCTGGGTGACCTTGCCCTGTGCTGGATGGCTGCCAGCATGTGTATTTACTGGTCGCAGATTTTGCTAAAATAGCAAAATCTGCTACCAACTCTGAATATTCTCCGATATCCATAATTTCTGGAGGATTGGGTTTCTTGAAGAGAAGAATACTTTGTATTAGGCAAACTCTGCCATGGCTTCTAGCTTAAATCGAATAATTTTGAACTATTTATCTACAGTAAACATTGGATTACCCTCTTGGTGTGACAATTGGTTTGGCTGTGATAACCCAATGACCAATCTACTGTAGATGTATCTGTAATGACTTGCAGAAAACTCCATACAACCAGCTAATGATCACAAATTTAGGACATCAATGGAAATTTTAGATGTGTTTGAGAATTATATGGGCAGATTGAGGGGCAATGGATAGTCTTTTAAGTGGTTCAAATGTGCCATCTTGGTAAATATGACTCCCACTACAAATATAGTAGTAACATTTTGGGAAGGTGGTAACTCATTCAGGAAATCCAGGGAAATATGCTTTCAGGTGCCAGTGGGAATAGGTAAAGTTTGATGTTATGCAAGTGGCAGATGAGGGCATTTATTGTATTTCTAACACATGTTGACGCAGTGTCAAAGTCTTAAATAGTAACATAGTAATTGAGGTTGAATAGAGGCAAAATGCCCACCGTGATCAACCTGTATTCTGTATTAAGTTGAGTTGATTATAATGTAACTGCTGAAGTAATTTTTATTACTAGTTAACAACTATAAATCATGTTACACCTAGATTATCAACATCAATATTTTAAATGTTATAACCTTGGATATCCTTTTCAATCAGAAATGTATCCAATCCTTTTTTAAATGCATTTACAGAGTCTGCCACTACCACCTTCCCTGGCAGGGAATTCCAAATCCTTATTGCCCTAACAGTGAAGAACCCTTTCCTCCGTTGTGTACATAATTTTCTCTCCTCCAGCCTCAGTGAAAGCCAACGTGTCCTAAACAGAGTTCTTTTCATAAATAATTCCTCTGATAACTCTTTGTAATGTCCCTTTACATATTTGAAGACATTAATAATGTCTCCTCTTAGACGCTTCTTTTCCAGTGTATACATATTCAACCTAGTAAGCCTTTCCTCATAATCCAGTCACTCTAGCCCTTTAATCAGTTTAGTAGCTTGCCTTTGTACCCTTTTGAGTTCACCAATATATTTTTTATACAGTAGTGCCCAAAACTGAACACAATATTCCAGGTGTGGATGCACCAATGACCTGTACAGCGGCAGGATTACATCCTCGTGCCTTGTCTCAATTCCTCGTTTTATGCACCCTAGCACCTTACTTGCCTTTTTTACTGTGCTCTGACTTTGTATATGGTTATTAAGCCTATTATCAATGAGTACCCCCAAATATTTTTCCAATACTGTTACCCCTAGACATTCCTCATTTAATATGAAGGATGCAAGTTTGTTTTTAGTCCTGAAATCCATAACTTTGCATTTTTCTATATTGAACCTCATTCTCCATTTAGACACCCAGAGTTCAAGTTTAGATAAGTCATTCTTCAGCGACTCCACATCTATTTCTGAATTCATTACCCTACACAGTTTAGTATCATCTGCAAAGATTGCCACTGTGCTTTCCAGGCCTATTTCTAGGTCATTGATAAATATGTTGAACAGTAGTGGCACGAGTACAGACCCTTGTGGTATTCCGCTGACTACTGGTGTCCAGCTTGAGGACTTCACGTTGACCACTACTCGCTGTAACCTGTTATCTAGCTAGTTACTTATCCATGTACAAACAGTTTTTCCTATGCCAAGCTCCTTTAATTTGATGATCAGTCTCCTGTGAGGCACTGTATTGAAGGCTTTTGAAAAATCTAAGTAGACCACATCCACTGCTTTACCCTGGTCAAGATTGTCACTAGCTTTCTTGTAGAAGCTAACTAAGTTAGTTTGACATGATCTGTCCCTCACAAACCCATGCTGGTTCTTGCTTATAATCTTAGTGGTCTGAAGATACTCCTGTATGCTATCCCTTAGAATTCCTTCCAATATTTTCCCCATTATAGATGTCAAACTAACCGGTCTGTAGTTACCCGGATGTTTTTGGATCCCTTTTTAAATAATGGCACTACCTCAGCTATACACCAGTCCTTTGGTACCATGCCTGATCTAATTGAACTATTGAAAATCAAGTATAGGGGTCTTGCTAGTTGTGACCTAAGCTCCATAAGAACCCTTGGATTAAGTCCATCTGGGTCAGGTGATTTATTTATCTTTATTTTGCTTAGTCTCTCCCAGACTACTTCTCCACTGAAACAAGTATCTAACCACGAATCATTACTGTCACTATCGGTATGCACTACTCCCACCTTCAGTTCTACTCTGGTGAACACTGATGAAAAAAAGCTGTTCCGTATTTCCGCTTTTATTTCATCATCCAAATTCATCTTTTATTGGACCTATGTTCTTCTTTTTTAACCTTTTACTGTTTATGTATTTAAAAAACTTTTTAGGATTGGTATTACTCTCAATAGGAATTTGCTTTTCATTTTCAATTTTAGCTGTTCTTATTACTTTTTTGCTTCTTTTATTGCATTCCTTGTAGTACTGCAATGAATCCTCCTTTCCATTAGATTTAAATGCTTTGAAAGCACGCTTCTTTTTATCCATTTCTGCCTTGACCTTCTTGTTAAGACACATCGGTTTGAGTTTTGTACTCCTGCATTTACTGCCCATGGGAATAAATGTGTTAATATTGCTATCTAGCAACCCTTTTAAAGCATCCCACATTTCCAAAGTGTTCTTACTATGAAACAAAACTTCCCACTCAATGTCATTTAGTGCACATCTCAGCATACTGAAGCTAGCCTTCCTAAATTTAAATGTTTTTGTTGAACCCTTATAGCTATGTCTTGGATTGCGGAGGTCAACATAACAATGTACGGGTGTGATACACTTGACTGGCGGTCACATGACCAACACCGACATCCTGATAATGAAAATTCTAACAGGACAGAGTAATTATTTTACCACTCCCCTCTCCCCTACCCTAAACTGTCTGGAGTGGCAGCTAGAGCAAAAATTATGTGGGTGGTGGCAAGGGCTATGACTCATGGGGTGGTGAGCCTCACTCTCTAGGCTCTAGCCTCCCCCTCTAGTGCTTATCCATAACCCTCCACCTGGGCCCTAACCCTAACAGTGAGCCCAATACTTACCTTCGGAATGTTTGTGGTCGGTGTTCTGGCGCATGACCACCACCATCCCGACTGTTGGGATGGTAGATGCATCCACAGTGTACATTAGAGATAAGCAGCCATCAGAAAGTCTCTGTATTCCTCTATATAGGTTTGAGTTTTGATATTCAGTATTTCTTATTATTCAGTAATTCTTATTACAAGGTTATCCGGTCACATACTGTTATGCACACCAGTGCCTGCAGGAATGTACTGGTGTTTGAACTGTTATGCACACCAGTGCCTGCAGGAATGTACTGGTGTCTGAATGGATAGGTATGCAAAACAAATGAACTCACAGACAGACTGGGAAATATGACATTACGTACACAGAAGGTGATAGGGTAACAAAATACACACAAAGTGAACAGAGAAGCCCAGAGGCTAAGGAACTGGGTGTCTCCCTAGTATTAGTAATGCTCAGATGGGAAAAGCAAGATGTTGTGTTTTAATACGTAGAGAACACGAAATGCTGTTGCTAAGGGCAACAGCAAAACCCTAAAGGGTTACCAACGGGTGTGGCAGTAAACTCCTTGGTCAGAGATGGAATGATAGACACAAGGAGAGTCTCCACAATCCTAATTCTCACTTGCAGTGCACAGGTTCAGCTTACTGCCACTAAACTGACCCCTGACACCTTGCACAGTGAGACAGGATTTAGGCAGGCAGTCTTAGAATACAGCCGCAAACTTGCTAAGTTCACAGAGTAGTAAAAGAACCCCAGCAAGCTAAACGACTGACTCCAGTCTTACTGCTAGGTCTGGATTGGCAGAGTGTAGTACCAAATCCCCAGGCCTAATTGCAGTAAGCAACAACAAATACAAAGCTACACAGTACTGGCTAACTTTCAGGAACTGACTAACCAACAAAGATTCAGCAGCATCTGCTTAACCTGAGAAGAGGCCTTATAAAGCAGGTGCTGTCCACGCCCCACTCAGACCTCACAGACTGTGAGCACAAAAACCAGCACCGGATCCCCTGCCGTGCACAGAGCCTGTAACCACTGCACAGCAAAAGACCCGAACCGGAGTATCAGCTGCGCTCAGGTTACTCCGCTAGCACTTGTCTCCCGGTTGCCATGACGACGTGGCAGCACAGGGCAGGAGACCCTAACAGTACCCCCCCTCTGAGGAGGGGTCAAAGAACCCCTACCACCGGGTTTATCGGGGAACTGCGAGAAGAAAGAGCGTATCAGTCTGGGGGCATGAAGATCACAACTGCGCACCCACGACCGCTCCTCCGGGCCATACCCCTTCCAGTGCACCAAAAATGACAGCCGACCCCGAACCATCTTGGAGTCAAGAATCCTTTCAACAACAAACTCCCTCTGGCCACGTATCAGAAGAGGGGAAGGTCTTCCACTGGAAGAAGGATTACTAATCGCCCGTTTTAAAAGGGAACAATGAAATGTTTTATTGATACCCAAAGAACGGGGCAGATCTAACTGAAATGCCACCGGATTGATAACCCTGGTGATCTTATAAGGGCCGATGAACCGGGGGCCTAACTTATGAGATGGCTGTCTCAACTTCAAATTCTTGGTAGACAACCAGACGAAGTCTCCTAATTTGAAGCTGCAGGGTCTTTTCCGCTTATCAAAAACCCTTTTGGTCACTAATGACACAGACACAAGGGCTTTCTTCACTTTCTGCCAAATACCTCTAAGGACCGAAACCACAGAGGAACCACCAGGCGTGGAGTCCAGGGGGTCAAAAGAATTGGCCTTAGGATGATGCCCATACACACAAAGGAAGGGAGAGATCCCTGTAGCAGAGTGAGCCGCGTTGTTATAGGCAAACTCCGCCATGGACAGATGAGCAACCCAGTCAGTCTGACACTTGGAGACATAACATCTGAGGAACTGCTCCAAGGACTGGTTCACCCTTTCAGTCTGCCCATTAGACTGCGGATGGTAGCCTGACGACAAGCTGACAGAAATCTGGAGATCGGAACAAAATGCCCTCCAGAATTTGGCCACAAACTGGGATCCGCGGTCAGAGACCACATCAAGTGGCAACCCGTGGAGCTGCACAACATGCAGCATAAATAATTCAGACAGGCGTCTGGCTGATGGCAGCCCAACCAGTGGAACGAAGTGCGCCATCTTCGAAAACCTGTCAACGACAACCCAGATGGCTGTCATCCCCGAGGATTTGGGCAAGTCCACCACAAAATCCATTGAAATGTGGGTCCATGGCTTAGATGGGATAGAGAGTGGATGTAATGGGCCAACAGGAACCTCTCTAGGAGTCTTATTTCAGGCACAGATGTCACATGCACGAACCCACTGATCCACATCCTTATCCACCGAGGGCCACCACACCGCCCTAGATAGCAACTCCCGAGTTCTGGCAATACCCGGGTGACCTGCCGACTTCTTGGCATGGAATTCCAGGAACACTCGCTGTCTTAATCTAGGAGGCACAAACAAAAGACCTACTGGAAGGTCTGGAGGAGCATGCTCCTGTGCTCTAAGGACTAATGATAAGAGGTCCTGGGTAATGCCCACTTTAATACATGATGGGGACACAATGGGCAACGGCTCCTCGGTGGTCTCCTGGATTGGAGCAAAACTCTGCAAGAGCGCATCAGCCTTGATGTTTTTTGACCCAGGGCGATATGTTATCAAAAAATTAAAGCGAGCAAAAAACAAAGCCCATCGTGCCTGCCTGGCATTGAGACGCTTCGCTGACTCTAAATATGCCAGATTCTTATGGTCGGTGAGAATTGAGACCACAAACTTAGCCCCCTCAAGCCAGTGTCTCCACTCCTCGAGTGCATCCTTAATAGCCAACAATTCCCGGTTACCCACGTCATAATTCATCTCGGCAGGCGAAAATTTACGGGAAAAGTAAGCACAGGGATGAAGGCGATTATCAGACACTCCCATCTGAGAAAGCACTGCCCCAATACCCATCTCAGAGGCATCCACCTCCACCACAAAAGGACGCTCTGGATCTGGGTGTCGCAGCACCTTGGCCGATACAAATGCCTTTTTGAGACGGGCTAAAGCCGCTTTAGCCTCACAAGACCAGTGAGGAACATCCACCCCTTTCTTAGTGAGTGCCACCAAGGGCGCCACTATAGACGAAAATCCAGCGATAAATCGTCTATAAAAATTCGCAAAGCCCAGGAAACGCTGAAGCGCCTTCAAACTAGTGGGCTGCACCCAATCCAGGACTGCCTGTACCTTGGAACCCTCCATTTGGAAACCTTCTGGGGAGATTATATATCCTAGAAATGCGATTTGCTGAACTTCAAATTCGCACTTCTCCAGCTTCGCCCCAAGCCGGTGGTCTCTGAGTTTCTGGAGGACTAAGCGTACATGCTTCCTATGTTCCTCCAGGGAATGGGAGAAGATTAGGATGTCATCTAAGGATACAACTAAGAATCTATCCAAATATTCCCTGAGCACATCATTCATGAAATCCTGGAAGACTGCCGGGGCATTACAGAGCCCAAAAGGCATCACCAAATATTCATAATGCCCTGAGTGGGTATTAAAGGCAGTCTTCCATTCATCCCCCTCTCTTATTCGGATTAGATTGTACGCACTGCGTAGGTCAATCTTAGAAAAAATGGTGGCAGTACGAAGCTGGTCAAACAAGACCGAAATGAGAGGCAGTGGGTATGAGTTTTTAATCGTGATACGGTTCAATTCCCTGAAGTCGATGCAGGGTCGCAACGAACCGTCCTTTTTACCCACGAAGAAGAACCCCGACCCAACTGGAGACTGTGAAGGTCTGATAAATCCCTTAGCCAAGTTCTCCTGAATGTACTCTGCCATAGCCTGAGTCTCAGGACGTGACAGGGAGTACAACCTGCTCTTGGGAAGCTTAGCATTTGGCAACAAATCAATGGCACAGTCATAGGGGCGATGGGGAGGTAGTACCTCTGCAACTTTTTTGGAGAACACGTCCGCAAAATCTGCATAACACCCTGGCAATCCTGGCAAACTTAGCTGCGAGAGCCTGACTGGAAGGCTCAAGCAACTCCTGAAACAATCAGTACCCCAACTAAGAATCTCCCCAGAGACCCAGTCAAATTGAGGATTGTGGGCCCTTAACCAGGGTAACCCCAACACCAATGGGGCAAAAGTACAGACAGTCACATAAAAAGACAATTTTTTCAGAATGTGTGGCTCCAATAAACAAAGAAATCTGGCTAGTGCAAGAGGTAATTTTACCTTGGGATAATGGTTCCCCATTTAACCCACAAATCTCAATTTCCGATGCCAAGGGTACGAAGGGAACAGAGTGTTTCAGGGCGAATTGGCGGTCCATAAAAACCCCGTCGGCCCCACTGTCCACAAAGGCCTCAGTCTTGACAGTTTGACCGAGGATCTTCAAGGTCACCGGAATGATAAAAGTCTTCCTGGGAAATTCTGACTTCTGGCCTGACAGGATATTTCCCATCACCCTCAGGCCCTGAAGTTTTCCGGCTTTTCTGGGCATGATACTACCACATGACCTTTATTCCCACAGTACAAACACAACCCCTGCTGTTTCCTCCGCGTCTTCTCACGCGAGGAGAGGCGGGTAGCCCCAATCTGCATAGGCTCTTCGGAGAATTCCTCAGAGTCTGAGATTCCCTTGGGAAAGAAGGAAACCTCAGTCTCCCTTTCAAGCCTACGCTCTCTCAGCCGTCTATCCACCCGGATGGATAACTGCATGAGCTGATCTAAGCTATCAGGCAAGGGATATTGTACCAGTTGGACCTTTATCTGGTTAGAAAGACCTCTTCGGTACTGGTGTTTTAGGGCTGGGTCATTCCACTGGGTATCATGGGCCAACCTCCGAAACTCCGTACAGTAAACCTCAACTGGCCTTCGCCCTTGCTTAAGGATCGAAATCTGTGCCTCGGCTGAGGCCGTCTTGTCAGGGTCATCATACAACATGCCCAGTGCCGTAAAAAAAGCATCAACACTTTTAAGCGACGGACAGTCAGGCTGCAACCCATATGCCCAGAGCTGTGGGTCTCCTTGTAGCAAGGAAATCACTATGCCCACCCGCTGAATCTCCGACCCAGAAGACTGAGGCCTAAGCCGGAAGTATAGCTTGCAGCTCTCCTTGAAACAAAAGAACAGCAAGCGATCTCCAGAAAAACGATCTGGGAGATTTACTTTCGGCTCCTTAACCCCTGAAGGTGCTGCTGCTGCGGAAGCTCCGCCAGCGGCCTGGGAGGTGTGCATTTTAATGGACAAATCATTAAATTGTCGAGTCAGGACCTGCACCTGATCGACCACCTGTTGCAACGTATTTTGAGGGGTATGCTCCATATTCCCACAAAATTTCAACAGGAGTATTAGGCTGCTGAATATGTTATGCACACCAGTGCCTGCAGGAATGTACTGGTGTCAGAACTGTTATGCACTCCAGTGCCTGCAGGAATGTACTGGTGTTTGAACTGTTATGCACACCAGTGCCTGCAGGAATGTACTGGTGTCTGAATGGATAGGTATGCAAAACAAATGAACTCACAGACAGACTGGGAAATATGACATTACGTACACAGAAGGTGATAGGGTAACAAAATACACACAAAGTGAACAGAGAAGCCCAGAGGCTAAGGAACTGGGTGTCTCCCTAGTATTAGTAATTCTCAGATGGGAAAAGCAAGATGTTGTGTTTTAATACGTAGAGAACCCGAAATGATGTTGCTAAGGGCAACAGCAAAACCCTAAAGGGTTACCAACGGGTGTGGCAGTAAACTCCTTGGTCAGAGATGGAATGATAGACACAAGGAGAGTCTCCACAATCCTAATTCTCACTTGCAGTGCACAGGTTCAGCTTACTGCCACTAAACTGACCCCTGACATCTTGCACAGTGAGACAGGATTTAGGCAGGCAGTCTTAGAATACAGCCGCAAACTTGCTAAGTTCACAGAGTAGTAAAAGAACCCCAGCAAGAAACGACTGACTCCAGTCTTACTGCTAGGTCTGGATTGGCAATGTGTAGTACCAAATCCCCAGGCCTATTTGCAGTAAGCAACAACAAATACAAAGCTACACAGTACTGGCTAACTTTCAGGAACTGACTAACCAACAAAGATTCAGCAGCATCTGCTTAACCTGAGAAGAGGCCTTATAAAGCAGGTGCTGTCCACGCCCCACTCAGACCTCACAGACTGTGAGCACAAAAACCAGCACCGGATCCCCTGCCGTGCACAGAGCCTGTAACCACTGCACAGCAAAAGACCCGAACCGGAGTATCAGCTGCGCTCAGGTTACTCCGCTAGCACTTGTCTCCCGGTTGCCATGACGACGTGGCAGCACAGGGCAGGAGACCCTAACACATACTGTAGTTAACAATTACAATTTTGACACCATAATGTTGTCAATAGAATGTCTACATGCTTCAACATGTTGACAGTCTCTATGTCAACATCAACAGTATGTCAAAATGTTCATAATGTCAACATCTGAAATGTCACCAGGTGAAATGTCAACATTCTCAGAATGCTTGTAGTTAGGTATAGGTCCTAGTGGATGGATTAAGTTTAAGCACTAGGGGGGATGTTAGGGTTATGCTGCAGTAGTGGGGTCTATGGTTAGGCACTAGGAGGAAGGTTAGCAATAAGGATTAGAAATAGGGAAAACTCACTGAAATGCCGTTCGTCAGACGATTACGCCAGAACTGCTCATCACATGACACCCGGGACCTGGAAGATTACGCTGGAGATGCCACTGCCACAAGGACCCAGTTTGTGATACATATCTACAGTAGACCACCAGGGACATTGTGTTGACATTCTATCATGTACATATGTCATCCGTGTAGACCTTACGCATGTTAACTGCCAACCAAACATACACTACCACACTCATCATAAGGACTTTCATCTGAATTCAATCTCTCATCACAATGACTAATAAAGTTTGTTAGAAGACATTGACTTAATTGAAGACATTGGGCATCAATCAAAGATGAACACAGATGCAATTGCAGTTGTACAGTTACCATAGTCGCATCTGTGACTTTTTGCTAATGCTGCATCAGGTTTTTTAAAAATTAGATGCCCCCTTTCTTAAGCCGGTGCATTTTTAGCAATGTTCATATTTAGAAGGCTAAGATTGGCCCATAAAGAATTAGGTGCAAAGATAAAAAAAACTATTATTAAAAATAAGTATGAATAGTGTACAATTCTGACCCATAATCTGAAACTATGTTGCAATTCTCATGTTCTCCTATTGTACAGTAGTTTGGCTTCCTGAAATAGATTACCTGAAGATAGAAATTTCCCAGCTAAATGTAGTGACTTCTGTACATATCAGATGGATGTATAGCCTGTATGCAAAATTAGAAATTCAAAGATAGCCATGTTATGCCAGAACAAAAGTAAATGCATCCATATTTTCCATTGGTACAGTATATTCAGGTAATTACCAAAACAAAACAATTTCTGTATAACCTCTAAAAATACTTTATATCAACTGTGCTTGCACTTCACAACTTGAGGAAAAAACATATCTACAATAGAGACACAAAAACATATTTGCAGGGAAAAATTTCAGTTTTAATTATTATTGGAAGGGAGGAAAATAGGTGTGGTGAAGAGAGAATGGCCATACACGTAGTATCGTCATTTTACCTAAATAATCCAAAGATGTAGTTCAGGACAACTTCCAGCCCATAACCAGCAACTCAAGGCTTAGATGAGGGCCAACTGCTACGCCCTTACTAACTCAATGCCTAGATGGGGGCCAGCTGACTGCCCATCACTAGCAACTCAAAGCATTATTAGGGCCAGATGCCAACCCATAGCTAACAACTCAATGCCTAGATTGGGGCCAAATACTAGCCCATCACCAACATCTCATAAATTAGATGGGGGCCCATTGCCAGCTCATTACAACATCTCAAGATACAGTATCCAAATACCCCTGCAAAGGATGCACAAACAGGCACACTGGGACCAGTGGAGTTAGTGACCCTAATAGTGTAGAATCACTGTAAACCCACGTACAGCATTAGCAGGAAGTGCATAGTAATACCTACATATATACAGCCTCTTATCATTCAATCACAAGCCAACAATCACAATAAGTGAGTGGGAGGTGGACCTTTCCAAAGAGGCAAGAGACCTCCCAACCAGGAAATCACTATCCTAAAATCCCCACCCCTTCATTGTAATAGGACTATAAAAATCACTCATAAGAGGATACCCCCTACATTTTAACCTTTACCTCTAAATGATTTCTGAACACAGTCTAGCAGTTTATATTCCAACATGCACATTTTATTAAATTTGATTATATCATAAATATTGTCAAAACAATTATATAAACAATCATAATGTGGGCAAAAATCAGTTTGAGTTATGCAAATATTTTTAAGTATTTTGACTAAAATGTCACAATGTTATAATATAACTAAACTAAACTAAACTGTAAATTACTTTTATCAAGTATAAATGTAAAAGTTTTACTTTATCTTTTAAAACTTTGTAATCAATACCCAAAGGCAAAATGTATGTGTGAGGCAATTCATTAATTTTCTAATCCACATGGTAACATCTTTAGTAATAACACATTAATGATGGGTCCACACTGTATAAATAAGAGTCTTTCCTTTTTCTGTGTTCTTTTTATGGCTATCTACTGTAAAGGTGAGTTGTGATCCATTTACTACATTATAATATACAATGCAAAGTATAGATCTATAGTTGTGTTGGCCCTGGTTTATTGAAGATAATATTGTTCTTACTGTACATTATTGTTTCTCTCAATAGTTATTTTTTAAGTAAAAGCAAACATTGTATCTACAGTTCAACTATTTTATGATCATGTAAATTACATACAGTTTACATATAAAAAGGCTGCTATCATATTAAAATATGTATATGTAAGAGTACTGTATCAGGAGTTTATAAAACATTTTATAAAAAGTTATAAGATAATGACTGACGGGGTCATGTCTTCTATCTAGGTTCTGTGAGGATCTCTGTAGTAATCGCTGTGTCTAAAGAGGCCGATTAGACAGGATATTATGTTTACATTAAGCTCAAAACTGACAGTAAATTATTTCAGGATCTGTGAACTTTAGCAAACTGATAAATGTTCCAAGATTTAATGCTGATATAGTATATTAAAAACAATTCTACATCAGAGATAGTATTATAGATTGACAGAAGGAAAAAAAGAAAAGGGAAAATAGATTTGGACAAATAATTTTTTATGGCCAATAATCTTCCTGTTTTTTTATTTTTATAAATGTCATATCACTTTTCTAAATGCTTATAGAAGCACATGCAAAATATACAGAGAAATTATTCTTCTGTATTCTCCAAAGTACACTATGAAACAATTGTATTATATGGACATGATGGGAGCTTTTGCATGTAATACAACGGTTGGAATAAATACTGTAGAGGGATTTTCAGATTATGAAATGAAGTTCCTTATTAAACAGTTTGCTTCTAAAAAATAAACCCCTACAAACGTCCTATAGAGCCCGTTATAGTGTAAAATCCTTCAGTTTCTACTTACTAATAGTATGTCACTATTAGCAACATCTATTTTCATTAATACATACATTAGCCACACATATTATAATAGACACATGTAAACAATACATATCTCCCAAGTGTCACATTTTTGCCTGGACAGTCCTGTCTTTTGGAAACTGACCCTTTGTCCCATCTGAGGGCTATAGTGTCCTACAGCCGTTCCTCGTTTTGCATGAAGAAAGTTGGTAGCTACAGTACTTACTGTATGTATATAACCTTTCTTTCATGTAGAGCTGTGTTTGAAACCACAATCTCCCTGCAGCAGCTTTACAGGAGCTTCCATCTACCTATCCAGCATGCATGTCTGATCCCCCTTACAGCATAACACTGACATGTCACATGCAGACCTGTCCTCTCATACACAATCAGACAGAGGAACAGGTCACTGTATTACCTAAGGTTAGATGCTTCTCTTTAAATTCACTGTGAACATTCTAATGATTTCTCTGTCTACAGGTTGCTCTGTCCCCACATTCTAGGAGTATGGGTGTGCAGGGGATTGTTACAGAAAAGTGATTTTGGCCTTGTCTAGCACACCATAAGGATTCAATTAATAAAAATCTTATTCTTAATAATCTAATTCTTGAATGAAGATAAAAACAAACTTATGTCTAATCAAACAGTGTTATCTATTTTGACTTGGACAACGCTTGAAGTTCTAAAATAATTTCTCATCTTCGTACAGTAAGTACAGTCAACCACTAACATATTAATCATTAAAGTTTGACAACGACAAAGTGAGTAATTATAGGTAAGCGTACTTTATTGTTCTTTTTTTTTCATCCTGTAAGGCAAAAATGACATGCTAAATTTGTTACTAAAAGAAGTATTTCCTGTTCCATTGACTTTATTCCTATACATTTGCTTAAGTCCAGATATCTGAATAATTTGTGTTATTTTAAACTCCTCGATAATACACAATTCTATGTTATTATAGTGCAAGTTTTATCTAAATTTTTGTAAGCTAATGGTTTTTTGTCTGTTGACTTGATTAATTTTAGATTATTTATTAGATCTGCAGATCATGATATACCTAGTGAGACAATTCATGCTATTTATCACTTTTTTAAAGTAAATCTCCACTTTACAGATGTAGCCACACTCATCTTACCCGCCGCATGGTAACATGTGCTGTGTCAAGCCACGGGTGCACCTTGGTACACCGAGCTGCAACTAGATACGCAGCTCATTCATTCCTATAGCTATGCGGGTGCATACGCAAGTGCACATCATAGTCGCGGGCACACTAGTTGCACCTGCTTTGCCGCCAATAGATGCTCGGCGGCAACGCTGATCATGGCTATGTCTGTATTTTACTTTTAACCTGTTGTAATATTGTTTGCACAGAGTGTTTTTCAGAAAAGCACAGCGGAATTTGAAGTGAGACTGACAAATGTCATTTTAATTTGCATTTTTATACCCACAGTACGTGAAGGCATATTTTATCCAATTCCATCTAATACAGCAGCCCTGATTTATAAAAAGCACAAGACAGTGTAGTTCAAATGTTACTTCTCTACTTAACTCTTATCAAACCAGTCACGTTTCTAGTGCTTGATTTACCAAATGGGAGTGTGTACTCCCTGCGTCCCCAAATTTAGCTCTAGTTTGGTGATCTACTTTGCATCCTGCCACCCTTTCTAAATGATGTGCCTGATAATGCACAGAGAGTGGAGGGTGGGTATCAGAATTCTAAATCTAACTGTAGGAATATTTGCAGCAGAATTGTATTTTATTTTTTCCTCAATGAGGTTAGAGACTTCAGATACTCCCCTGTCACACCATGGTATGATACAGCATTATTGAGTATATGACATGCAGTCATGTCACACATTGAGGTTATAAAAGCTGGTCCATTATGAACCCTTCTTTCTTGCAAGGCGGCTGAGAGTGCAAGTCAGCTCACACTCACAGGAGGATACGGAAAATATATGATCAGCGTTTTGGATGCGGGCTGTCAAAATACTGACAGCGGCACCCCGGTGTCTAAAATCCCAACACTTACTAATTTAGTAAGATAACCCTGATCCCTTACCCCACTAACTTTAATCCTCCATTCCTGCGGCCTGACTCTAATCCCCATCCCCTGCAGCTTAACCCTCTCCAATGGTGCCTAACCCTAACACCCCATTTCTGTTGACTAAACCTAACCCTCCCTCTTCTGCTACATAACTCTAACCCTACCCATGGGGTGCCTAGACCTAACCCCCCTCGCTGCAGCCTATCCCCCTACCTGCAGCCTAACCCTAACCCTCCCACTGATGCTTAAAGCTAATCCCCCCACCCATCTGGCTTACCTCTAAAGAGTCCCTGCAGCCCTTTCTTCAGGATTCAGGTGTATGGGAAACTGACGCCGGCATTTTAATCCATGTCGGTATACTGGCATCAGAATACCGACTGTATGGATTCTGAACGCCGGGATCCTGAACACAACTCGAGGATTCTATTTATCTTGAAATGAAAAGTTATTTTGTATGAAGAATGAATGCCGCATGCATTGTGCCCCCGTTTTATAGTATACAGTTCTCGCAGACATTCCATTGCTATTCAATTACATTGAATACCTGAACACATACAGCACAATACAACATACAGTGCCCACAATACCCAGATTGTGCTGAGAAAGCTCCACTCCACCAGTGTGGGTGTAACAGTTAGTGTAATTCAATTGAGTCCCTTATTTAAATGGAGCAGCAGCCCTCAGGAGAAGTCCTTTTGCCAGTTAGGACTAAAATGTGTTTCTATAGTTGTTATGGGCTCTTAATATATCAGAACACTTCAATGGCCCAATGACCCTTTTGTATTAGCCAAATTGTACTGATCATATTTCATTCTCAGTAACAGGAATTTTCTAAAATGAGACCCTAATGCCAAATGCACCCAATGTAATACAATAATCAGTTTCTTTTCAATTTTTATCAATTTATTAAAATACATATATATTTAAAAACAATTCTTACATCACATATTAATCTGTTTGTTTATTTTTGGTGTGCCTCGCTGTTGTCCCTTTTATGGGAAAATTCAATAATAACAGGTTTATCTCACTGTAGACTAGTGATAATCATTTAACTCGTTTCGGCAGTCATAGCTTCCTCAGGAGTATTTATTAAATATGTGTAGAATACATTGCTTTAATCTTGAATGATTCCTAAAATATATTCTATATGGTCAATATAGGAAAAAAAAGTCCTGTTGCTTCCAACACAACTGTAAAGAATAGCTTTCCGCACAACACTGGATGGGTTACTTTATCTGGATAAGCAAACTTCTCTATTTGGATATACAAGCTCTTGGAGAATCAACACTGATCTATTAAGATCAGGCTGTGAAGGCAAACACTCCTTCAGTCTTGACAGCCACCCCTCCCACCTGCCTTTGATGTTTATAAACAGACCTAGCATTTGCTGACTGCAGTCTTTATAGCAAAGCCATAGGTAAGATCTTTATGCATTTATAATTACTTTTAGGGCATGGGGCTCCTTGGATTGCTATAGGTTGGTTGCTTCGATGCATCACCATTTAACACTAATTTTTTAACACATATTCTATTTATTTTTATTTATGTAACATTTCACCACATCTATTTTTTACTCACATGTTACTCTGCTGTATAGTGACTGTGTTTACGAGGCACGCTTCTGTGTTCTGCACTATACTCTGCTGTAAATTGTACTATTTGGGACCCTTTGTTCGCGTGCATCTATAAACCCTGTGATTCACGCAGTTCGAACCAAGCTGCAAGTTTCAAAATAGAATATATATATATATATATAAATATGTATTGTTTTTATACTGGCTGGTTGGTGCGCTTTACTCAAGAGCATTTTGTTCATGTGCATCTACAAGCCCTGTGATACACGCAGTTGGAACCGAGCTGCAGGTTTAAAAATAGAAAAAAAAAATATATATATATATATTATTTTTGTACTGGTTGGTTGGTGTGCTTTACTCAAGTGCATTTTGTTCACATGCATCTTTAAGCCCTGTGATCCATGCAGCTGGAACCAAGCTACCGGTTTAAAAACAGAAAAATATAATATAGCTATTTTTGTACTGATTGGTTGGTGTGCTTTATTCCAGTGCATTATGTACACATACATCTATAAGCCCTGTGATCCATGCAGTTGGAACTGAGCTGCAGGTTTAAAAATAGAATACTAAAATATATCTATTGCTTTTGCACTGGTTGGTTGGTGTACTTTACTCAAGTGCATTTTGTTCATGTGCATCTATAAGCCCTGTGATCCACACAGTGATCTGCGACTTGACAAATGGATAAATATCAGTTTAGAGAATAGCAACCAAATACTAGTGCAGCAGCTGCTGCTACCAGTCATGATGATGATGCTAGTCCAGCAACTTCATCTACTAAAGCCGTGCTCAAGGGCATAGCGGTTCTACGTCAGGGCATCTAAAAAAACAGCAACCAGTATACAGTGTTAAAGAAAAAGACACCTCTTATAAAGGGAAGGTTTGGTGCAGAAAAACATTAAATTGTCAACATGCCATTCACCACATGCAGTGGCAAGGAAAGGCTAAGGTCTTGGCCTTTATCTCTGAGTGGTGGTTCTGCAACTGTCAGTGAGGCATCTTCAGTGTCTCATGATGATGCAAGAATGATTCAATCAGAGTCTAGAAGAGGTGTCAAAAAATGAAAGCCACTAAGGCAATAGAACAAACTGTGCATTCAGAACCGTCAAACATTCCCGAGGAATGTTTAGGGGTGTGAGAAATTTGAGTCTGACATTTCTCACACTGTCCTCATAGAGAAGCCTCTTTTTTTTACCTCATTTCACCATTTCTGCATCATCTGCACATGCAAGGAGCAGTACAAGTAAAGATGGTAATGAGGGCATAATAGAAATTGAGGATTTTATGTGTGGAAGTGGAACGGGATGAGGGGGATATATGTGTATCTGACACTGAGGATGTTATTGATGTTTTTGTGCTGTAAATCAGCCACCAGTGGCTGCAGTTGTTGACCATGATAAAAAGAAAGCCATTGCGATGCCTGAGTAGCAGACCAAAAAAGCCACCTCTTTGCTGTGAAATTATTTTTACCCCAATCCTGACAATGTTTGTAAAAGCATCTGCTCCATTTGTGAGGCCAAAGTTAGTAGAGGTAGAAAGGTTATCCATCTAGGCACTTCCTCCATGTTACGTCATTTGCGGTGTAGAAATTTAATTTATTGTACAAGATTATAATGTATATAACACCTCATCATCAACATCCTCAGAGTCATTACTGATCGGAGGTAGTTCTTCTAAAAAATAGTATTGTGGGGGCCCAAACAAACCAATAATTTCATCCCCAAAAGACAGTCCCTGTTGCTTAAATTATTGGTTTGTTAAACTGCACATGTCCTTTTCAATATCAAACATAAGGGTGGGAGGGAGGGCACAAAGACAATTCCATATTGCAACTTTATTTATGCCACTGCTGTGTGGCAATGTATTATAGATTTGCTATAAACTGCCATGTGTTTGTGCCACTGCTCTGTCGCTTAGTAACCAACAATGTCTCTGCAGCCTTTGCCCAAAAATTCTGAAAACAATATACTGTGAGCTGTGAGGTGATCAAAAGTGACTAGAAATGACTGGAAATTAATGTAATTGAGTCTAATACTACTCGAGGAACAAAAAAAAGTCCAGACTTAAGTGATTTTTATTTGTCAATTTTAATAAAAAATCCAAAACCAGTCATGGTGGTTTGGCAAATCGAAAGCTGGATGATGAAACAGAGCCAAATCCAAATCTAGCAAAAATGGTGTGGCTCACATCTCTACTTTTAAAACTGAGCAGCTACTTTCATTCACTGATATCCATAATGAGCATGGTGCCCTGGGATGGTTTGGCTGGGCTGGATTGGTGGTGCCCTGTGCCCCAGAGATGAACTCCTATAATGTCAGGGACCTACCTGATGAGGTGTTTGGCCAATTTTATGCCAAAAACCTCATAAATTATGTTTAATTATTAAATTATTATAATGATATGGTGCACCTGCTCTCTTGTTTCTGTTTTGTAGTACTTATCATGACTGTCTGATGCCACGGTATCTAGGGCTCCAAATTAACTCAGAACAAGAAGTCCCATGTAGCCAGGAGGAAGGCTGGACTATGTGACAGGCTTTTTAGAAGAATATAGAATTTGAACTAAGTATAATTAACTTTTCTGAAGAGCTGACTATTGATAACAAATGATAATGGGAACCTATGTCTTTAAGTGATGCTATCTTCATATTTCTTAGAATTTAAGTTGACGTATGTGCCTTGTGCTATTTTACTTAACACTAGACTAATATAAATAATGAGCCTGAATTCTGTAATGTTACATAACTTTGTGGTGTGACCTATGTACGGTCTATTTCCTTGCTGCATCAAAGGCTGCTGCACTTCTGTGACTTATTGCTGACCAAGGAAAGCTATGGAAATCATCTCCTGGTATTGGACAATTGGTTATTCACTTGAGTACATTTTTACTCTGACAGAGCTACAGCTGGGTAATTGTCCTACTGAGGATATTACATTATAACTATATGGACATGCAAATAGGATTTAGTAATAAATACTTTATGTTTCTTTACAGAGTGACATGGATGTGACATGGAAAACCAGACTTATATGAATGGATTTCTCTTGTTACCATTTTATGCAAAATCAAATTATATATTGTCAACTATATGTGTATTTTTCTTCCTATATATATTTGGAGTTATTACTAATGTTCTTATAATAACAGTGATTTATTTACATGCTCAGTTGCACACCCCCATGTACCTATTTCTCTGTAACCTGGCCTTAGTAGATATCTGTTATACAACCACTACTGTCCCTAAACTGCTGTACATGTTACTATCTGGAGATAATACAATGTCCTTCATACAATGCTTCACCCAGATGTACTTTTATTTTTTGTCTGATTTTTCAGAGATTTATCTAATATTCGTTATGGCATATGACCGATATGTTGCTATATGTGATCCTTTACACTATCACACTATTTTAAATAGAAAACACTGTCTTGTATTGGCATCTGGCACTTGGATAACAGGATGCTTAAATTCGTTTGTACTTACAATCCCAGCATCACACATGTCCTTCTGTCAGTCTCGCACCATACACCAGTTTTTCTGCGATGCTAAAGCTCTTATTAACATCTCCTGTGGTGGTAGTGAAGACTTTTATATTGCACTCTATGTTGAAGTATTGTTATATGGAACTTTTCCTATAATGTTCTGTTTGACCTCATATATAAAAATTATCAGGGTCATCTTGAAAATAAAATCTAAAGATGGCAGAAAGAAAGCCTTCTCCACCTGCTCATCCCATGTGACCATTGTTATTATGTACTATATGACAGCTTTATCTGTGTACATGATGCCTCCATCAGAATACTCCAATGTCCTAGAACCGGTATTTAGTGTACTGTACTCAGTTGTTACTCCCATGATAAACCCTCTGATCTACAGTCTACGGAACAAAGATGTGAAAAGTGCTCTACTGAGACTACTGGGGGAAAAAAAGTATTGAACAGTTATGGAGAATGTACACTTTTTTTTAAATAACACTAATTTATCCTTTATGAAATTTGTTGTTAATGACTGTGAAATAAATTATAATAGTTTTTGAATTTGCTCTTATTTAATTCTCAGAATTTTTTTATTTGCTTTGTTGTCAGTGCTACTGTATGTTTTAATAGTTTTTTATCATCAAACCTGAATTTCAGTGCTATACAGTACATATTTTCTTTTCTTTGTAGCAAATGGAATTTGCTCTCATATGAACAAATGCCAGACATGTTTCCATTTCTGGTATTTTTGAACACTTTTTTAACTACAGTCTCTTATATATAGTAGCATATGACGTAGCACTTTACAATTGGAAACAACAGTGATAAGACAAACTGGGTAATAACAGACATAGAGGTAGGAAGGCCCTGCTCACAAGCTTACAGTCTATAGGGATATAGGAAGGATACACAAGGATAGATGATATCTATAGCATAGCGGTCTCACCAGATTGTAAAGACAGTCCTGATTGGATGCAATTAGATATGAATGCTTCTGAAGGTTATGTGGGCAGATCCAGAATTTCCTATGCTTGCCTCAAGAGGTTGGTTTTCAGGGAACACTTAAAAGTTTGTAGGCTAGAGGAGAGTTTGAAGATATGAGATACGCAAAGATAAATTCATTGATGTAGTTTGGATAATAGCTTTACATGTGAGTAGAAGTATTTTATATTAAATAATGTAGAACATAGGCAACCAAAGGAGGGACTGACAGGGCGGATCAGCAGATGAGGAACATCTTGCTAGGAAGAACAGCCTCAAAGCTGCATGTAAAATGTATGGTATGGGTGAGAGTATTTTCTTGGGAAGAGTAGCAAGGACACTATTGCAATAATCAATGTGGGAGATAATTAGTGCATAGAAGAGAGGTTTTGCAGTGTCTTATATATGATAAGGTCATATTTTGGATATGATTTAAGATGCATGTAACAGGATTTAGACAGATTTAATGTGTGGAACAAAGGACAGATCAGAGGGCCTAATTCAGCATGGAATGCTGCACAGAAAGTGTTCACATGCTGAAGCCCTGTGCAGTGTGTGCACACGCAGATGATGGTGGTGTCGCTGGCGAATTTAATGATTTTAACTGACTGGGACTCAGAGGAACAGTCTTAGTGTACATTGAGAAGAGCAGGGGTGAGAGGACACAGCCCTGGGATGCCACGGTTCTGATAGACCAAGTTTGGGAGGTGAATCCCCCCTCCTTTATCACCTGTATTCTGTCAGTCAGAAAGTCCATGATCCAGAAACAGGTTGCTTCCGGGACCTCTTGGCAGAGTAGTTTGTGGTAGAAAATGTTGGGGATGATAGTATTGAAGGCAGAGCTGAAGTCTACAAACAGGATCCTTGCGTAGGTTCCAGGCATGTCCAGATGCCACAGAATGTGGTGCAGGCCAGGTTGACAGCATCCTCAACGCATTGATTTGCTAGATGGGGGCTGGTCACAACTTGAAGATGGTTCAGAACCAGGCGCTCTAACATTTTCATGCAACAACATGGCACATGTTCGAAAGGCAGAGGCATTCGCAGGGCGGGAGGCATTGCGTTTGCATTTTGGGGAAGGTGTTGTGTTGTTGTGTTGTGGGGGTGGTGTTATCTGGGTAAAGCAGGCTTTAACATGCATGGGATAGACATAAGGATATCCTTACAAAGAAATAAGGATCAAATAAGGTTAGTGATAAAAAATAATATTAAAAAAAAAAAGGGGGCAGACTAGATGGGCCAAGTGGTTCTTATCTGCCGACAAATTCTATGTTTCTATGTTTCTATGTTTGTCCAGACTGTGTGTGTTGCTGGCGGCGGCAGCTGCATGACATCACATGCAACTACTGAGACCCAGAATATGGTGGGTATCCAGCTGCATAGTCAGAGGGCAACCCTAAACATGCAAGAGCATCACCATTATGTGAAGCATTCACATGTTTGCATGTTGGGGCAGGACCCGGCATGCGGGGTGGACTTGCCCTGTGCTGGGAGTCCCCCCGCATATCAGAGTAAAGAGTTGTAGGTGTGTGTTTTTTTTGCACATCTACAACTCATACTGAATTAGGCCAGAATCAACAACTAGTCAGTGAGCTTGTGGAGTAGGTTAGATTGTCGAGTTGTCGACAGCTGACATTATGAGATTGGTAACTGCTCTTGGCTGGCGGGAAAATCTGTTTTGGAAATATTGAGTTTGAAGTGGCGAGATGACATCCAAGATGAAATGGTAGAAAGGCATTCAGAGACACGAGCCAAAACTGATGATGACAACTCTGGGGAGGATAGATAGATTTCAGTATCATCAGCATACAAATTATACTGAATAATGAAAGAGCTGATTAGTTGACCAAGAGATGAGGCATAGATGGAGAAAAGCAGAGGACCTAAGACTTAGTCTTTTGGTACTCCAACTGCTAGAGGTAGAGAAGATGTGGACTCAGTGAAGCGACCACTGAAAGAGCAATTAAATAGTCAGGACGTGAACCAACAAAGGGCTGTATCCTGCAGATCTAGAGCTTGTAGTGTTTTATGAGAAGAGAGTGGTCAACAGTGTCAAAAGCAGCAGAGAAAGCTAGAATAATAAGTAGTAGTTGCCTTTAGACTTTACAGTGATATGATCATTCACTACTTTAGTCAGTGCTGTCTCTGTGGAGTGTTGGGAACAAAGGCCTGACTAAAGTGGGTCCAATAAGTTGTGGGAGTTAAGAAAGTGTGTGAGGCGAGCATAGGCAAGTCTCTTAAGTAGCTTGGAGAGGCATAGTAGCTTAGAGAAGAGATGGTAATTAGAAAAAGAGTTTGGATCAGAATTATGGCCGTCATTCCGAGTTGTTCGCTCGCAAGCTGCTTTTAGCAGCTTTGCACACGCTAAGCCGCCGCCTACTGGGAGTGAATCTTAGCATAGCAAAAAATAGTACAATTGCGAACTAAAGATTAGCAAAATTGCGAATAGACACTTCTTAGCAGTTTCTGAGTAACTCCACACTTACTCGGCATCTGCGATCAGTTCAGTCAGTTTAGTTCCTGGTTTGACGTCACAAACACCCCCAAACGTTCGCGCAGACACTCCTCCGTTTCTCCAGCCACTCCCACGTTTTTCCCAGAAACGGTAGCTTTTTTTCGCACACACACATAAAACGGACAGTTTCCGCCCAGAAACACCCACTTCCTGTCAATCACATTACGATCACCAGAACGAAGAAAAAACCTTGTAATGCCGTGAGTAAAATACCTAACTGCATAGCAAATTTACTTGGCGCAGTCGCACTGCAGACATTGTGCATGCGCATTAGCGACCAATCGCTTCGTTGCGAGAAAAAAATAACAAACGAACAACTCGGAATGACCCCCTATGTTTTTTTCAGAATGGGAGTAAACACTGCATGATTGAACAGAGAAGGAATGATACAAGTAGAGAGAGATTCCTATGGGGCTCATTTAGTCATACACATTTGCACTGCTGACACACTGAAAGAAGATTTACAAAATAATATTACGTATTCTTAGATGCACAGTGGTATATTTACTATGGGTCAATTTTGGGTCTTTTTAAAATTGACCAAAATAGACCCAGCATCCCCAAAAAGTGATCACAGTGTGTCTATTCAAAATTCAATGTTTACTAACAATCTATTTTTTGTTCCATTCTTGTTTTGATGGGGCATTGGTTTCTATTTGAAGTTCTATTTGACGTTCTAAATGTATTCTATTCACCCTCAGTAGAACTAAAAATTTACCACAATTTTGCAAAAGCCTTCCTGTTCATCAAAACATGTCACATGCACTGTATTACTGTCAAACACATTCATTAAAGTGCTAAAATGACTTAAACTGGACATACACTATACAATTATCTGTCAGATAATCTGTAGTTGGAATGAAAACCTGGTAATGGATGAGAGCAAATGACAATCGACCATTTGCTACCAAACACTGGAAACTGGACAAAACCTGTTGTTAGTACGAATTGATTGAATCCCTGGCAGGTTTTGTCCATTTTCCAGTGTTTGGTAGCCAATGATCGATTGTCCGGTTCTCTTATCCATTACCAGGTTTTCCTTCCAATCACAGATTATCTCCCAGATAATTGTATAGTGTATGTCCAGTTAATGCCTTTAAATGCCTTGATTTATGCAATGAGAGTGAACCACATACTTCTCTCATGTATTTTCCATCATATTAATATTTCAGACAATTCCACAGAATTTGAAAACAAATAGAACTATTTCTGATGATACTTTTGAAAATTGTGATTTTGTTGTTGTTGAGTTTAGGTTCTATTTGGTACTATTTTCAAATTGACTGTTAATAAATGAGCTTTTCCCATTGATGTTTATGGGGAAATACAGTTCCAATAGGGTGTTTGAAGTTCTAATTGTGTGTGTAGTCAATATTCTGTGGCTTTTGGGGGGATTTTGAGTCAGTTTTGCCTTTAGCAAAATCCTCATTTTCAAATGTGCCACAACTCAAAATGGATTGGAACTCAAAATTTACCGTTGGTAAATCTAGCCCACAATGTTAATTTGGACATACTATATCTCAAGATAAATCCTGTTTAAAAATAGCAGTAGAGTATTTGTACTTTTATGCCTAAGGATAGCATACATTTGCAAAAGGAAATGTGTAATAGCACTTTATTTTATGTATAGGAGTGCATTACACCGAAGTCAGTATAAAATGACATACAGTAAATGTCAACTAAAAAAGCAATACAACAAAAAGACAATACATACTGTATATAAACACCTACTGGGAGTAGAAAGTCAAATGAATACATTAATATTTTTATTACATGTACCATATGATCAAAAGCAAATAATACCTAATAATACCTAAGACAGTAAATCACAAATTATAGACCATAAAAGGGGTTAAAACTTGCACAAAAAATAAAATATAAACTCAACTAGTATAACAGCTGTTCAATCACTGTGTACAATCCAGACCATGAGTGAAGTAAATGTTCAGTCTAATGCAGGAACACAGATCTGCCTGAACCAAGATATAATCAAATATACTGTAGTAGTTAGGATCTGTAAATACTCTGGTATTTTGGAATGAATGTGCCAACAGCTAACAGATTATGCAGGATGGGCTCACTGCTACTTATGAGTGACTATCTGACATGCCACTGTCTGGACATACACCTAAAGATTTATTGTGAGATCTGGCTGGTTGGAACGAAAACCTGGTAATATATAGGAGCAAATGACAATTGAACATTTGCTCCTAAATGCTGTAAAACTGACAAAAATGGTTGTTCAGAAAAATTGGTTAAATGAAATGGATTTAACCAATTTGTCTGACTGACCATTGACCATGATGTCCAGAGATATCATTGTGTAATAAAATTTTTGTGACTACCATCCACTCACATACTTTAGAAGTTACCATGCATGTTGGTGCTCTCTATATGGAGTTCATTTACTTATATATACTGTAATTTGCAGTATGGTATGTGGAACCTTTAGTTTGTCCATTTCAAAACTACTTACCCAATGCTCTGATATAGATCCCCAGAGAGATGCTCAGCATTCACTGACAGTGGTGGAAGTTGGTAGACCTGTGGAAGCAGAAAATTTGTCAATAATCAATTTTTTCCACACTATCCACAAAAATGCCCCAACCCAATTGTCACCTAATCCAGGCTTGGAAGACCTGGCTCCCTCTCCTGCAGCCAATCCATCCTCACCATTTATGCAATCAATGGCTGCATTTCAGAACAAGCACATGAGCCTACTGGACACTCAACTATCACATATACATTGTCACATAAATGCAATCACACTCTCTGTTACGAGATGACGGCTTGCTTCTGTTATGGGCCGCTGGCTCGCACCCCCTCCCAGCATCCTGGTCATTTCTGGTCAACCAGGATGTCTAAGACCTTCTGCCTAGCAGCCTCCTGTTGTCACCTAGTGACAAGGATGCCTGCTGGGTGAGAAAATAGACATGCAGACCCTAATCTGCACAGAGGGTAATCAAGGAGGAAGTGTGGACATGCTCTGCTGCACAGGATTATTTACTTAAGGAGGCCTGGCTGCATGAGGGTTGTGATTCGTTGGTGTTCCTTTATATTCTTAGCCTACCTGTTGTTCTGTGCTAGTCATAATTTCCTGGCTGCAGTGGGGGCCCTTTTCTCTTGGTACTAGTTCTAGCCTGCAGATACATCACCTGATTACCTACAACAGTCCACTGCAGAGTTCCTGTGTCCAACTCCATGTCAGCATAATCTATGATGTTTTTCTTCTGTAGTTATGTGTCTCCTCTGTGTTCAATTCCTCTTGCAATTCTTTCGTACCACTAATACCTGTAGCCCCACCTGTAGGTTCAGAGTTCTCAGTGTTTAATGTGCTCTCTTTCTCCCTAAACTCTCTAGCTCTTTTTACATCTGCCTAGTCTGTGTCTGGGACTCTCCCATCTTTAGATCTTTGGCTCACCCGATTTCCCTGGAAACGTAATGTCATTCTCTTTCTCTTTTCTTTGTCTTTGTGCTACACCTCTCCACTTTTTCAGTCTTTCTTCCTACTGGCATTCATTTAGGTCACTCATGGTTAAACTCATACTACCACCAGTGGTGTAAGTCCTGTTGGCAATTCAATACCAGTAAGCACATTATGCCTTATGGGCAAAGTGGATATTATAGGCTGGTGAGTTCTATGAGTCTTAACCTGGGGTGTACAGGGGTCACTGCCAAAAAGATCTCTGAAGTCTCCTTGGAAAGAAGATTCCTCAGTCTTAACACTCTCTAGCCTCAATGTATATGTCATGCAACTTCATGCAAGGGTGGAGAATGTGTTACCTAGAATCACTTAAGACAAATACTCACATCCAGGAATCTTTCCTGTATATTTTTGAGTTCCAACCCAATGCAAATTCTTACTACCAACAATTATTCCTGCAGATGTATAAGTTGAAAATTAGGGTACACACTTTGTGTGGGAAACTGTTACAGGATATCTTTGATGAAAGTTGAACACACACGTTTAAAGCATTGTTTATTTAACAAAATAATTTGCAAAGAGTCAAAAGAGGGACAATAGAAAGCTCATTGTGTATTCCATGTGTGCTTTACAAACATAAAAGTATGATGTGTCTTTGGATTGGGAACACAATAATTTTATATTTTTATAATGTAATATTGTTACCTTCGGGATATGCAAATGGCAATTTTTAACCAAGAGGTTAAGGATCAGGTGTTAAATATGGACTGTTTTTCTAAAAGCAGCTGCCAGAAATAGGGTTAGTTACTCCTATTATTATACGACATACAAAACAGAATAGCAAAAAGGCAGCACTGGAATAATTAATTAATCAGATGGATTGTACAAGATAGGTACACATAATTTAATTTGACACTGAAAATTATTAACAAAACATGATATAAAATATGGAAATAAAGTGTGTAGAAATGAACAATTCTTACTCCTTTAGAACTGACAGCCCGCTGCAAAAGTGATATTTGAAAACGTATGTCCACCGCCGGAGGATAGTCCCAAAGATATAATATGGAAGTACAGATAAATCAGAGGGTCCTCACCAGAGTTACAGTGTCTTAATGTTGCAATCCAATCCTAGGATAGGCAGGAGATCATTCCAGTAAATGTTGGAATATCCAAAGTCCAGTAATGGTTCAGGTATTAATAAGGTCCATCCAGTGTGATGAATGTGACAAGGAGATACACCACACGTTTCGCTGCCAAACCTTGCAACTTTTTCAAGGTGATTTATAAAATGAACTAGCAGTGTATTTATACAAACCTAATTGGACAGTCATTAACACCTGTCAGGACAATTCATCAAACTAAAAATGTACATATTATAACAATAAAGACAGAATTGTATTCTTAATGAGACTCAGAGGCAGAGAATATAAATAATTAGTAATTTTAATCAGTATAAACACATAAAAATGGCAATAGTTTATAGCTTACCCGGGTTACTTCTGGGCATTGGAGCACAAGCAGGGTCACGTCACTTCCGGTACTTGACCCACACTTTGCGCCTATCGCTCCTAAACTGTGGCACAGACAGGACCTCTGAGCATCACGTGCAGCTACGTCACAAGAATTCCGGTCTATTAACCTTGGCAGTAACTTCTGGAACATCACGTGTATATACGTCATGTGACTTCAGGTTATTTTACTCGGCTCTAACTTCCGGGATTTGGGACGCACATGCGGTCATATGATATTCGTCCATGTACCGCAAATAGCCTTAAATAAAGTGTTTCTCGAAGGAGATAAAAGAGACTTCTTAAAAGGGAAGGGAGAGGAAATACAAGCAATCTCATAAACACATAAATAAGACTTTAAATCTTTAAAGAGATGATTCCAGTGTAGTAATTGAGAATCTACATAAAGACACGTGACCAACAGATTAGCTGGAAAGGTAGCCTAAAATAATATGGATGTACTCATAGGGGAAATATGTATTTAAGCACAAAATACATTTGGTGAACTAAACTTCATATATTTTACTTTAACAAGATTGAAAAGAATCTTCACCTATGAATAATATCAGATTATTAAATAATATAATAAAACTATTAAGTGTAAATAAATATATGTTTAGGATACTTAGGGATAAAAAGACAGTCCATACAATCTATACATATTTGAATTAAATTTACAATATTTAATTCTACTAATCATTCACGCCTGCGGGGAAGATGCTGTTCATCTTTATCATCCAAAACACTTCTTGTTAACAGACTGTTCTATAACGATCGCCTCCCTGTATGGTTTTTGGGATAAATTCCAGACCAAATACTTTCAAGCAATTAGGATTACCATTGTGATAGTCATCATAGTGTTTTGACACACTATGTGTTTGGATCTTCTTCAATATATTTCTACGGTGTTCTAGAAAGCATATTTTTAATGGCCGGGTTGAGCATATAGATGATGTAAGAGGTTGTGCAGTTTACGAAGCTTTTGATTTCATATGGTCTATCAAGACCTATTATAGTACCCACTGATGTATGGTCTTGGGTGTAATTACAAGTAATAAACCTATTTCTCCCACATTTAAAAAAAACTTTTACTTTTTTATTTTGTTGTGAAAGCCAATTTCCCTTTCCCAATACATTATTAGATGGTTTTTTAATAGTCTTCAAATGACTTGGTGCTAATAAATTTCCCAGTGATTTGTTTTTAAGGGAAAATTAAACATAGTTTTATTGGGGAGAATGTTGGATAAGATATCATCTTTTTTAAGAATATTATAGATTTTGGATACAATGTCCCTAATTTCAAAGTGACAGTTGTTAAAAGTTAAGATAAAGGAGACATCTTTCTTGCACTTTATTTTTAGTGTCAGATTAAATTATGTGAACCTATCTAGTACAATCCATGTGATTAATTAATTATTCCAGCATGACATTTGGGATATGGTTTGGAAAACTGTTTCCAAAATGTTTATTTACTTGTAACACAGAACACAATTTTGTAGGAAGGAGAACTTACCAATTTTGTGAATAATACAGGTGAAAAGTTGATAATCACTGATTTCTGACCTACCTTCCACTTTCTGTGCTCATAATTTGTCTTATGCTAAAACTAACCCTGCCTGATAACTGTCTCTTTCATAATCTATAGATTGTAAATGTACCTTCCTACTTCTATGACTGTATTATTACCTAGTTTTGTTCTATTACTGTTGTTACAATTGTAAAGCACGATTGAATATGCTGGCTTTATAAGAAACTGTTAATAAGTAAATAATCTGCTGGTGTAAATTGTTGTAAAACCAGATTATACAATTGACAGCAGTAGAGCACAATGTTAGACATTACGGATGAAGAATAAAACAAAATTCCACTAGATTTTTTACCACACCTGAACTTATTTTTTTAATTACAGCAAAAGTGCATTCTATCACTGATCTAGTGGTCTTACATGCATCATTATACGTATCATCAGCAGGAGTATCTGAAAGTAGCAATGTATCCAGAAGCCAAGAGCAACAGTCATAGCCAGAGTACTCTGTAAGGGCAAAACACAATATCAGATGAAGGTTCTACAAACAGTATTTATATGAAAATAGTAAAGAATTAACCCCAGAAATGTTCTCTTAACATAAAGGTATCTAGTCATATAGTCGACAGTTACCATGTCATCTTTCATAACGACAACAACATAATGTTGTCTACATGGTTTTAAATGTTAACAGTCACATGTCAACATATACAGAATGTGGACATGTTCAAAATGTTGACATATGAATTTTCATAATGTGAATAGTTTAAATTCTCAGATTGCTGTTGGTTTGGTTTAGGCAACACTGAGAAAGTTATAATTAGGCCTAGTGGGAGCTTAGAGTTAGGGTGCAGTGGTTTTTTTTGTAATATATTTATTGAATTTTTTAGATAAAGAGACATGTACACGAATAAACATGAATTGCATAAAATGTATCGAATGCGACTATAAAATACAAAGTAGTAGCATTATGCAAAAGAGACAATGAGGACAATTAAAACAATTTTTACAAAGTGTCCAAAAGTGACAATGAGGTCCCATTACTGTGAAGGATAGAAAGAGAAAACGTTGAGGTGCTTCAGGACCTTCTCAGTAACATCAACAAAAAGAATTGCCTAAAAATGGGACACGACAGCATAAACATGAATAGTGATAGCTAAAGAGGAATGATCCCTAATCAACTAGCAAACAGGACATGTTGGACATACAAAGAAAAGACAAGACAAGGCAGGGAGGGGGAGGGGGGAGAGAGGGGGGGGGAGATAAGGCACTGGCGCTTAATTGTAAAAGAAAGCAATAGAAAGAAGTGCATGTTGTTCACAGTTTAAGGTGAGTTCGATTAGCCATATATCATCATTGTAATGCTAGTAATAATCCTGCGACACTAGTGATGAGCCAGAAGTAGAAACAATGTAATTTCAATTATAAAGTTATAATATGCGATTGCGTGTGTGCATCAAGGATATCAATAAACAGTGACCATTTCTGTAAAAATGTATGTCTTCCAGATTGCATGTCTAATCGTGCATATTTTCTATCGAAATACAAAATCTGTAACATTTTCTACTTTACTTCCGCCAGTTGTGGAGCTGATTTCTGAGTCCAGTGTATTAAAATGCATTTTCTAGCAATCGTTAGGATTGTAGTTAAGAGTGAAAATCCAGGTGATTTGATAGAGAAAAAAGACCAGGATTTGTAATTGAGTCCCAGACAAGCTAAGGGGTCAGGCTGAAAATGTATGTGAAAAATAGTGTTGAGAAAAGAAATTACTTTACACCAAAAACGTCTTAATTTAAAACAATCCCACATACAGTATGAGAAATCAGCAAATGTTTTTCCACATTTGAGACAACTGCCATCCTTGTAAGCAGACATATGGCGTCTCTGATGAGGGGTGATGTAGGCCCTATGTAGTGTGCGTATGGCCACTTCCTGCAGATAACTAGACTGTAGGACCTGGAGACACATCGGTTGGTAGGAAAGAATATCTTCTAACATCAGTACAGACGAGATGTCTCTTTTCCATGGAGTAGCAATTCCCACTGTGGATGATTTTCAAAACAGGATTGCATAAGTAGTGTGTATAATAGTTTAAATTTGTATTTCTTATTCTGCAGGTAATGTAGCAAATGATCCACAGAATCAATAGTTGATAAAGTGATAGTTGGAGGCAAGGTAGATAGGGTAGGTGCTTTAATAGTGGTGAGGTAGTGTCCCATTTGAAAATACATAATCCTATGCGTATAGGGTAATTGATATTGACGGGCCAAAACATGGAATTCAAATATGGTCCCTCCCGGGTCAAATACCTTATGTGAAGAATCCAATCCCTTACTTTTCCAAAAGCGAAACAGAAAATTTGTTAGCGATGGAGTAAAAGATTGATTACCCCATAGAGGTATATAGCAAGATAAGTGAGGATTTCTGTGACAACATTTGTTGATCGAGAGCCATGAGTGATATGTGTCTTTAAACAAGATGTTTTTTTTATCCTCACTGGGATGTTAGAATGTATAGTTTGAAGCAATGCCCCAGGTGTGAATGGGTGGAATACAGCTCGATCTAGGTCTGAGTCAGTGTATGTATTGTTATTCAACATCCAATCACTTATATATCTAAAAAAATATGGACAACGAATATGACGCTAATTCTTGGCATCCCAATCCACCCATTGCTTTAGGAGTTTTCATTTTAGCCTTGGCAATCTGAGGCTGTTTATTTTGCCAGATGAACTTTGAAAATAAATTATCTAGTCTAGCCAAATCAGGTCTCTGCAGGGCAATAGGCAGCATCTGAATAAAATATAACATTTTTGGGAAGATAATTGACTGGATAATTGCTACCCTTCCCAGTAGAGATATAGGGAGCTCAGACCATGCTTCCAGTTTAGTGGCAATTTCAGTTATCACCTTCAAAAAATTGGACACATAAAGCTGCGATAAATTAGAACATATCTGGATGCCTAAATATTTAAAGGAAGCATGTGCTATAGAGAGTGGAATATGAAGATCTTCCATAAAGTCAGAAGTAGTACTTCCAAGCAGCAATATCTCTGATTTCGTTAAATTAACCTTATACCCCAAGAACAACCCAAATGACTCAATGAGTTTAAGCAGAGGGGGCAGTGAATGAACTGGGTTAGAAAGAAATATCAGGGTATCATCCGCAAAAAGGGCTATCTTTAGTTCTTCAGAATCAATAGTGATACCATGTATGATAGGTGAAGTACGGACAGCAACAGCAAGAGGTTCTATGGCAATCGCGAAGAGGAGGGGGGAAAGTGGGCATCCTTGTTGTGTCCCTCTACCTAAGACAAAAGGGAGGGAAAGAATACCATTGCAGGCTAGCAACGATTGAGGGGAGGAATATAAATTATTTAGTAAACCTATAAAAGAGGGGGGAAAACCAAAATTTTCCAGGGTTCGAAATAGGTGAGGCCATAAAACTAAATCAAAAGCCTTTTATGCATCTAATGTCAGCACCAAATTAGAGAAGGAGGAGGGGGGGAGAGGCTGAGTTAACATGTTGTATAGCTGCAAGTCTGACATTGACCATAGAATGACGTCCAGAGATGAATCCCGTCTGGTCTTTATGAATGATTCAAAGCAAGATGGGCTTCAGTCTCTCCGCCATTATTTTTTGTAAGGATTTTGTAGTCAGTATTAAGGAGAGAGATCGGCCTATATGAGCTGGGTTGTGCAAGGTCGCGTCTAGGTTTAGGGAGAACCTTTATTACAGCATCTGAAAAATATAATGGTAGAGAGCCCTGATTTATAATAAAATTGAAACAATCTGTCAGTGGTTATAAAAGTTGGGGGGCCATGAGTTTGTAAAACTCGTTAGAAAAACCATCTGGTCCTGGTGCTTTAGATAATGCCAATTTCCCTATAGCCAAAGAAACCTCCGTAGGTATAATAGGCGCAACTAATTTTTGAGCCAGTAAGTCAGGTACTTGAGGTAGAGATAACGAATTCCAGTAAGAAAGGGGGTGTGAAGGTGAAAGGGGTGTAGTAGAAGAAATAGAGGTAGATGAGTCAGTCGGGTTACTCTCTGGGGTAGCGTATAAGTTTTCATAGAAATCACTCATAACATTCACAATTTGAGCATCAGAGGTAGTGAGATGTCCTGGTAATTAGTTTTAGTTTCAGCCAATGGGGTCAATTTGTACAGTTGAAATGCTTCTGACAACTGACTCTGCAAATCAAGATAAGTGTGTTTTTGCTGTTTCTTAAAATGAGAGACATAAGACATCAGTTCACCTCTAAGTACAGCTTTCGCAGTCTGACAAAAAATGGGGGGATTGGACGTAGCAACAGTTATGTTCGAGGAGCTATAATCGTTCCATGCGGAAAGAAGTTTGTCACGTAGCATTAGGGATTGAGATAAGTGTGAGGGGAATCTCCACTGGGGTGTGCTTTTTGTAGACCTTCCAAGGTCTAAAATAATACATACCAGTCCATGGTCATATAAAATTGGGGGGTCTATGGAGGCTGAAATAAGGGAAGGGAAAAGAGGTTCTGGAATCAGTATGTAATCTTTCTGAGACCAGGTATTGTGTGTCAGAGATAGGCAGGTAAACTCCCTGTCTGTAGGATTGAGAGCTGGCCAAGTATCGACCAAATTGAAAGATTTAACCAGAAAGGGTACACCAATTTTAGGCAGGGATGACATGCGTCTCAGAGCAGGAGACCTGTCCATGTATTGGGAAGTTATTAAGTTAAGGTCACCACATAGGAATAATGTAGTAGGATCATATGTGTGTAATTTGGACATTAATGTAATAAAAAAGACTTCTTATACTGAGTAGGAGCATATACGTTGCATATAGTGAAAACATGACTGCCAACAGTTATACCAACTATTACAAATCTATCCTGAGGATCTGCATATATGGAAGACACCTGAGCATTCAGAGATTTTTTCGCTAATGTTGCTACACCACAGGATATAGCATTTAAAGAAGCAGAGCCAAAAAGACACCAACCCATCATTTGTAACTTTTGCACTTCAATGGGCATCAAGTGCGTTTCCTGCAGACAAATTATATCTATAGCTTGCTTATTGAGATACGTGAACAATTTCCTACGCTATGCTGGCATGTGAATACCTCGTATATTGAGGGAACCTATTTTAAGCGACATTTGAACATCTGAAAAATAATAGATAATTGCGGGTCACAAAGCACTTTGAACCAGGGACGGGGAAGGAAAGAAACATAAGGAGGGTAAGAGATAGAGACACACATGAAAACATAAATTGAGCAGATGATTTTAAAGTAATCAATAACTTCCAGTAACAGTCTAGAATCAGCACTATCCAGTGTGCACCAAGTAGACATGTTGTGATAATCCTCACAACCCAATCAGAGCGGCTAGGTTCCGACTCCCCGCTTCAAGCCAGCCAGGATCAAAATCTACAACAAGTCAATACAACATAATCCATGGTTGTGCTGTGTTCTCACTCCATACAAGTGGCTGTGCTGTGTCCAGACTCCATACAAGTGTCTGTGCTATGTCCATCTAAAGTGTCTGTGCTATGTCCATTAAGTGGCTGTGATGTGTCCATCCAGAAGTGGCTGTCTAGTGTCCATCCACTCCAGTGCTGCTGATGCACTTTTCTAGTGTCTATCCACTCCACTGCTGCCGACACACCATTCCAGTGTCTACCCACTCCAGTGCTGGTAACAATGCACCTGTCCGTTATCCATCTGCTCTAGTGCAGACAATACACCTGTCCATTGCACACCTGCTCCATTGCTAACAATGCACCTGTTCAGTGCCAATCTGCTCCGGTGTAAAAAGTTAATAAAAGTTTTAAAAAGTAAAAAAAAAGGTTTAAAACAAGTTTAAAAAACATTTAAGTCAAGAAAAATAAAAAAATAGTTTTTTGTGTGCTGTACCCCACTGTATGTTGTCAACATACATGTACTGTGACAATGCAGGCCAAACCCCACTGTGTATCTATAATGTCCAAGTACTGTGGAATCTGCAGGCCATACCCCATTGTGGATCCATAACATACAAGTACTGTAGCTCCGCAGGCCATACGCCATTGTGCATCCATAGCATACAGGTACTTTAACTCCAGAGGCCATACCCCACTGTGTATCCACAATGTACAAGTACTGTGACTATGCAAGCTGTACCTCACTGTGTTCACATAAGCAATGTGACTTCACAATGTCAATAGAGAACACTTTTTTTAAACTTTGAAAAAATAGGGTTTATTGTGCAGTACCTCAATGTGTTTCCATAACATACAAGTACTGTGACTCCACAGGCCATATGCCATTGTGTATCCATAGCATACAAGTACTTTGACTTCTCTGTGGTTATGTTCTATAGATGTTCTATAAACTGCCAGGTGTTTATGCCGCTACTCTGTCATTTAGTAACTAGCCAGCTCTTTGCCGCCAATGGCCTAAAGCATATAAAAACAATGTTGTGAGCTGTGAGGTGGTCAACATTGATTGGAAATGAGTGGAAATGAATGTTCTTGAGGTTAATAATACTCTAGGAACAAAAAAGGCTCAAGTTATGTGATTTTAGCTTTTTTGGTAATTTTTTTGAAAAAATAAAAAAACAAAACCAGCTAAGGCTGACATCAAAAGCCAAATCCAAAATCAAAACTGGATAGCAAATTAGAACCAAAACCAGAAAAAATGGTTCAGCGCACATCTCTATTAGAGATAGGAGAATACTTTATAGAACGCCGTTCACCAGATATTTATACCAGAACTGGTAATCACATAACCGCCAGGATCAAATTGATGATCCTGGAGACAAGACTGCTGCCAGGTCCAGGAAAGTGACTGCTGGGCAACCAAGGATGTTATGTTGACATTCTGTCATGCTGACATATCATCCATGTAGACTTTTTGCATAATGATATTATAAATGTTGACCTAAAATACCACACCAATCATAAGGTCTTTCCTCTGGGTTTAATCTCTCTACACAATTACTTCTACTAAAGGTTACAAGAATACATTGATTTAATAGAAGATATTTTACCTGATTCAAGGAGTGATGCAGATGTGGCCACAGCTACTTTTTTGACTGAAGTTGCAGCTGCCCCTTTATCTTAATGCTGTCTCTGATTTTTAAACAAATGAAAAGCTCAATTGCTGATCTTCAGTCGGAAATGTGCATATTTAGGAGAAGATTGGCCCATTAACTGTGAGTAACAGAGCTACCAAATATTTTTTAAGATACTGAAAGTATGAATAGTGTACAATTGAGGCTCACAGGGCCAGATCAAGGTCTGTGGGGACCCCTGGGCAGCAAAGTTGTGGGGCCCCTATAAATAAAATTATGAAAGTTATAGGTCACCAGGAAGTACAGGGGGAGTCATTTACAGACTTTCCCGACCCGTCTGGCTGCCATTGCCAATAGGCCCCCTGTTACTCCCGTTGCACTGCCCCAACTGTGCTTCTTCCTGACCCCTGTTCCTGTAGAAATGGCGCCCCTTTTTCCACTTCGGTGGGACTGTTAGGGTCCAAGGAGCAGCCCCCTCACCTATACTAACACCCACCACCGCCACGGGAGTGACAGGGCATTTTATCACGCGCAGGCAGTGGCCATTGATGTGATGGGAAGGACTTCCCCTGATGTGGTTTCAGCGATGGTGGGCCTCTTGTCCCTCTATATCTTGTCACAAGAGACCTCATCAGATTGTTGGACAGGACAGGTAATGGCAAATAGCAGTGGACAATTCTGGGGGGACATATATATACTTTTGTCCCCAGCTTGTGTGTAGTATAACAATATGTGAGGATTGCGGATAGATAAAATGTATTCATTCATTTTCTAACAAACAGTAAAATATTATATGGAAAATGGAAAAACCATACAATAAATCAATAAAATCAGCTTATAAAGTGTTAGTCTTTGCCAGGGTGTTTAACAGGTGCCTACTGTAAATAAGTGCTTGTTTGGGTGATACACTGGTTCATTATGCATGTGGACTACTATAATGAATATTGCTAAGCAGTCCATACATAGTGAACCAGTGTAACACCCAAACAAGCACTTATTTACAGTCAGCACCTGCTCGTGAGACTCCAGACTTGTAGTGTGTCTCAGAGGCAGATGTATTAAGCCTGAAGAAGTGATAAAGCAGTGATACTGTAAGTGCAAGGTGATTACGCACCAGCCAGTCAGCTCTTAACTGTCAATTTACATATTGGAGCTGATTTGCTGGTGCGTTATCACCTTGCACTTATCACTGCTTTATCACTTCTCTAGGCTTAATACATCTGCCCCTCAATGCTGGGTGGATGTCTGCAGTTTTGTGTGCTGTAGCGGAACCACTCCTCTACTCTTAACTGAGTACTTTGGTCATGCAGGGTTAATACTCCCTCACCATAAACCGGGGGAGGATGTCTGCAGGCAGTGCTATCTGGGGCAGAGTGTCTAGCTTCTGTGCTGTTCTCCGTGCGATGTTAGTTGCACTGCTGATCCTGCTCCTGTTTCTAGTCAGTGTAACTGGTTGTATGGCTGCATTACCAGACCTCCTGCTGCACAGTCAGTTGGTCTCTATCTTCTTAATTTCCTAGCCTTGTGGGTCCTGATCAATGCTAGGAGTGTGTGGAGACTTCCTGGTTACCGAGTGAGCGATTCCTGATAGGGTGCTGCTGCCGTCTCCGCTCTGACGTGGCAAAAGGGTTTTTACCTACTTGTCTTTTCCGTTCCTTCCTAGTTACTAGGGGGCAGTAAGTGGTGGCCCCAAATGTGTGGGGGCCTCGGGATGACCGCCACTGTCACCCCTATTATAATCGAGCTCTGGTGGCCCATAAACTGAAACTACAGTATGTTACAATTCACATGTTCTCCAAATGTACTGTAGTTTGGTTTTCCAAAGTAAATTACATACAGACAGAATGCAGAGTTATATACAATAAAAATACATTTGTATTTGCAAATGAACAAAGTTGCCTCCATGAAGCACATAAGATGCTGTGTGACATCATGCAGATAATTTGTGTAAATGTTTTAATTATCATAGGAAATAAATTGTTCTGCATAAAGATGGTCACACTTTGGGGGTATCCAATTAGCCGTGATATCGTAGTTTTGCAATAAATTATTACAAATTCGATAATTTGGTATCCTATTAGTGGTGATAAATTAATTAAGCAGAAGGTCTTAATTATTTTTATTTGATGACATGTCATTTTTGGGGCCAAAAAATGCAAAGTGATGGAAATCTGGTACAAGGTATGGGGGGCTTTATGGGTGGGACAAGTATTTTTAGGCTTGCATGTGGGAGTAATTGGTCTGTTTCCATTTTTTTTAAAAAGTACCCTAAAATGCTTATAACAGTCATTTCATCCAATTTAATTGCATCAAATCGTTTTATTATGGCCACTAATAGACTTCTATAATGTTTTCCTTTGTTAGTTTAGTATTTTTTAGGGATACAGGCATATTTCCCCATTTTTTCCTATACTTATGTCTATTTTTGCCGGCTGCAATTATCTCGCAATTCCCATTATCGCCATTTTGGAATAGTATAGGGGGTGATAAACAGGAGCATACTGGCTGTGTTAACCCAATTTTTCAGGAAAGAGGTGCAATAGCATTAGCCGCTATCACGTTATCGCGGCTTATTGGAAACTCTCCTTTGAGTTTAATAAAGAACTGAATATTCCTATCTAAACAAGGTAACTTCTGTACAAATCAGCTGCATTTTTCCCCTGTTTTAAAATGTAGAAAAGCAGAGATAATCATGTAATGTCAGAACATAAGTAAGTGCATCCCTATGCTCCATTAGTAGACAAGGGGCAGATACTGTATAACATGTGCAGAGAGAGTTAGATTTGGGTGGTTATATTGTTTCTGTCCAAAGTAAATACTGGCTGCTTAATTTTTACACTGCAATTTAGATTTCAGTTTAAACACACCCCACCCAAATCTAACTCTCTCTACACATGTTACATCAGCCCCACCTGCACTGCACATGGTTTTGCCCATTAAATAACAACTTTGCTGCTGTGATCAGTTCTGAATTAGGCCCATAATTTATTGCTGTATAACTTCTCAAATTATCTCAACTCTGTTTACACTTCCAAACTGAAAACTTTGCTTAATTATTAAAACATGCTAGACTTTATATAAGCTTATAGCCTATATTTCTAAACCAGGTGATCAGAGGGGGAAAAAACATTCTGTATCTACTGTACAATTACGACATGAAGACATTGACAGGCAAAAGGCTCAGTTTTAAAAAAAAAATATTGATAGGAGTCAAAACATGCATGGTGGTGAAGAGAGAAAGGACCTACACATAGTACTGCCATTTGGCTCTGAGATAAATGGTTGACCTAGTTAAGGTCGACAGTCATTAGATCGACCACTATGGTTGACATTGACATGGTCGAAAAAAGAAAATTGTCAACGCGTTGAAATGGTTGAATTGGGATAGGTTGACACATGGAAAGATAGACATGGATTTTTAACAGTTTTTTGTGTAATTTTTTCCATAACATGACAAAGAACCACAATTAGTGTGCCTCGTTTCCTTGCATGCTGTGGGCAAAGTGCCTCACTCCGCTACCGCTGCTCTCGGCACAGGTTACTATTCCCAGTCGTGGTCCATGTGGATGTTAAATTATGAAAAAGTTAAAAATCTATTTTTTTTAAAAGTCCTGTCAACCTTTTCATGGGTTGACATGTCATGTGTCGACTATTTTAATGTGCCAACCATTTTCCTATGTCAACAATGTTAGTGTCAACCAATAGTAGTTGACCTAGTGACTGTCAACCTAAGCAGAGTCAACCTACCATCCGGACACCCTGCCATTTTCACCAATCCAATAAAAGGTACAGATGTGTCATTTTACATCCTTGCCTGCTATGCATACACACGCTCCATCTACCCGTGCAGAATACAACCTGTCAGACAGAGGAGATAGCAGGAAATGGTGCTCTCGCTATCCACAATCACAACTGAGAACCGATGGGGGTGGTTAGTGGGGGTAGTGGGAGGGTATGCTCCCTCTACCCATACATTTTAAGCTGCAGCCTAGCGCATGCTCCTGCCATTCATGGCAGAACAACAGAAGCTGGAGCCTGTGGGAGATGTTTGCATGACACTCCACAACAGCCTCCCACAGCACCAATATATGAAGACACATCTGTTTTTCCAGACAATTTCCAACCCACTGCCAACAACTCAAGGCTTAGCTGGTAGTCTGCTGCCAGCCCATCACTAACAGCTCAATACTTAGATTGGGGCAAACTCCTAGCTCATCACCAACAACTCAAGGCTTAGATGGGGCAAACTGTCATCCCTTCACAACATATTCAAGGTTTAGATGGAGGCCAACTGCCAGCTCATTGCTAATGACATATTGCCTAGAAGGGGACCAAATGCCTGACCATCACCAACAACTCAAGATTTAAATAGGGGCCCACTGTCTGACCAACATCTCAAGGTATACATTTTTTCCAGCAAATAATGCACAAAAAGGCTTACTTGGACCAGTGGTGTCAATGACCCAAATAGGGTAAAATCAATGTAGAACCATAGATTGGCAGGGAGAGTATCTCAAGACAGCCACTGTTACCATTCAATCACAAGCAAACAGTTACAAATACAAGAGGAATGGTGGGAACTTCCAAAGCAGCAAGAGATCTCCAAACTAGGAAATCGCTATTATAAACTAGCAAAACTCCACCCCTCAATTACGACTATAATAATCAATCTTTAAAAGGAGACCCTCATTAAATTTGTGATTCTTGTTCCTAAATGTATTCTGGCACAGTCTAGTAGTTTATTCTTCAATGGAATGCCTTCTGTATTCCTATTTTCTTTTTTAAAGCAATATTGATTATATCATATTTCCTATCCATGGATGATGCAGAACAATATTTTTAGGAGGAGTCTGTGGAGCACATGGAAGCTGAAACTGCCTAGATTGTGTCCAATGCAGACTGAGATGTGAACTTCTCCATATCTCTTCTCACCATTGAGACCTTCCCTGTACCTTTCCTTATGGACCTTCCTTAGGCCGCTGTCTGTACACTAGATTGCCACATACCATACCAGTTTACTGTTCTCCTCAGTTTTGCTGGTGGCTATGTGTCTATATACAGAGATTATTGCCATTGTATACATAATGTATATGTTATGTTTTTTCTTGTTGTCCTTTGTCTGTATACCATGCTACTGATGGCTGATCTCAATTCCTACTCCTAAGGGTGGTTCCTTGTATTTTAACTGTAATTCTCACAATATTTTCTTATGCTAATGCTTAAGGGTTACGTTACTATTAATACAATTGTTGACATATACTGGATTTTAGATTTTGGTTTCGATTGTTACTAACTCATTTTTAATTTGTACATGTTTCCTTTACTATGTCCCTATACTCTATAGAGTAGTGTTAAGCCTTAAGGTTTCAGATGCTCTGCTCCATACGTCATGGTTACCTTACAATGATTTATGACTTGTGGTTTATCTTCATGTTAGCTTAATCTGAATATACAGTATACTTATTGTTCTTATTATTTTACTATAGATTTCTAGAGCAGCATCAGCTCATGGGGCTTAGGTGAAATGCTCCATGTCTCTATTACGGCATTGCATTGTCCCTTCAGTGTTGGGGTTTTCCCTAGTCCCTCTTTGCCAACATATTACTTGTTGGGTATCCAACCCTTTTTCCTGTTATTGATTTATTTTGTTTGAATATTCCTTCCCATCCCCCTCCCAGCCCACTCCTGCCCCTGTTCCCAGTTTGTATCCAATTTTCCTGCCCGATCTGGTATAGGTTCTTTTTAGTATCTAGGCACATTGCTCCAGCGCATATGGATCTTCTGATTGTCTCACACATTTTGAACCAAATGTGGTGACCTCTTTTTCTATATTGTACTGATGTTACTAAGAGACTTTTGAAAATGTGTATTTTCAGTGTGTGGAGCATTAACTCCCTATAAATTGAACAAAGATTCTCACTTATCTTAATAAATTGAGGGGTGATGTGGCCCTGCTTTACGAGACCCATATCATGGAAGCTGAGCATGTGAAATTGACTATGTACCAATATAAAATATCTATCAATTAATAGCTTTTTCCAATTTTAAAGCCATAGGTGTTGCCATGTTTGTTCAGCAAGCAGTGGATTATGTAATTCACTATAACTCAACTGATGTTAATGGGTGGTATCTGATTTTAGATGTATCTTTCAACTCCTGTAGGCATGTCCTCTGCTCTCTTTATGCTCCCAACGTATAGATAGATTCTTTATTAAAACATTTATTATGCATTTATGTATATGCCTATCCCATTCTGGACCATTGCAGAGCCTCCTCTAGCCACTCTACCGCCTCCCAGTTGTGCATAGCGTATACAGTATAAGTGAACAGTTGCACCTTTCCGACCTTCGTATGGGTAGGAATTTGACATTGTGCACATATACAGTATGTGTCTGTTGGCAGCTCATAGTTCTCTATCCTGCCTGGACTACATTTTGGTCTCCTTGACGCTAATTATACAGGATGCCTCATAGATATCAAAAACATAACTCTCTCCAACATTGAACTGGTCTGGCTTACAGTTAAAAATGCTACCACCTGAGGCCCCCATAACCAGTGTAGTTTCCCCACATACTCATCCACATCTCAATATTTCACTCTACTCTACATACTCTTTGGCAGGACTACATTTACAATTTGCAGAACACCAGTCTGATCCGATCCTGTTATAGCACACTGTGGAAAGGGTCCTCAAGGGTCAAGCTATCTCTTATGTAAGTATTCATAACAAGTCCGATTCTCATTTATACAATCAGATAAGATTATCCCACTCCAGCTCCCACCAACTATTTTAGCAACGCCCGACCCAGAAACATAAATGGATCTACCATCAAAAAAAGACCTTGTTCTATACTTTATAAGTGGAGAATGAGGCTAAGCTTACCACCTCCTCTAAATACTGTTTTTATCACTACGGAAATGCTTTAACATATTCTTCAGGGCCATCATTGCTTTATGGGATGATGATGGTGTGCTACTGTAAAAAGTATTATATGCACTCTCAGTGACTGCTAGATCAAACTCTATTCACAGTGTATTATCCCAAGTCTTGTTATAAGTGATTTCTGGAGTTTCACAGTGCTATTCTAAATCACATCATCACAAGTGTATGCCCTTATAGCCCCCATAAGGAAGAAGTGGGGAAAGTTATTACCTCATTAAAGCTGGCTACAGTACGAGGTCCTTATGGACTTAGCAGGTAGTTGTATAAAATCCTTGGAGTTAAACTTACACCTACAGATGGGTCCTCAGTTATCTTGGCTGTTTCTGGGCCAAGACGGAGGTTTAGTCACACCTAGGCGATAGCTAGGTTGCTGAATTTAATCACGGACAGGCATGTAGAGGCACGAGCATGCAATACACATCTCCACCACTGGGTGACTAATGCTCCACTAATCCAGTACTTTAGTTTGAATAGTGGCGGTTGATCTACTGTACAAGCTCTGGCAAATGGTCAGTGATGACTGTAATGTTAATATACAGTCCTGTACTGCATAGTGTACACACAGATGGTGACCAACAGTCAGAGAGTAATAAAAAATTGTTTATACAGAAGTAAACAAACATGTTAAAACACTTGTGTATGCAGATGCAACGAATGTGTGAAAGGAATAATGTAGCTCATTGACATTAAAGTATGTACAGTGCACTAAATACCGTGTTTTGCTAGGAATCGCTGCTAGCATTACATTTACACATGAACTTGTGTAACTTCCATGCAGCAATGTGGGCTAGTGGTGAAGGCTCCAACCTCCCAGGCTGAGGGTCCTGGGTTCGATACCCAAAGTGCCAATCTATTTTTTTCTCTGACATTCACTTTATTATTATTTTTTCTTTGTAATCCATTGTAATCCATTCAATGGAAGTGTGCACACAGGGTTCACATAAATCAGGGTAAATCTGCAGGAGCGACTCATTCCGCTATCTAAAATACACAGCAGTAATGAACACCCATAGACATACCAGTAAATATAAAGTATTGTATTCTGACTCAACTAACTGTTCGAGCAGCACAGTACTGTAGATCGTCGGCATTAGAGAATCTCTGTTGTACTTTATCCAACTCAGTAATTAACAAAGTATTTGTATTCTCAATCACTGACGACAATAGCCAAACACTGCCGGGAAAGCATAGAATTTGTAAAGAAAAGGAGCTTTCAAATAGACCTGCTTTTTGCTGGCATGTTCAGATAGTCATCCTGATCCATAAAGAGGAGGATTTAGTTTTGATTTAAATGCAGAATTTTCCGTGTCCGATTCCACGTTTTACAGCATGGAACGCATGATGAACTTCCGGTATTGACGCTGGAAAGCATGGTCACTTCCGGTCCCGGCCACGTGACTTCTGGCCACGAACGGCCGTTCGGCGTTGTTGTGTGGCCGGAGAATGCCACACACATGGACTCTATGATCTAATTATTTGAAGGATATATATATTTGTGTTAGTGCTCATTGCCACCAAGCTTCTGAGGAAGGACAGGTGCTGTCTGAAACGCGTCAAGCTGGTGGCGTTTTCCTGTGGATTGCGGACGTTGTTTGACTTCTGACTTCAAAGGTACTGTCCCAAATGCCATTCTGGGAGGGTAACGTGATGATGTTAGAAGCCTACACCCCCACTCATCCATTTTGATTGGTTACATGCTTTTTTCTTTGTGTAAATTGTGAGTGTTCTGTGTTAAATAAAATGTGTTGTCCCCTTTAAACTTGATCTGCACCATGATCTATCTTTTTCCATTGAGATAAAGAAAATTACCACTTGACTGAATATACTGTGGACTGGGGACCTAAGAACACAGATCGTGGCACAATTGGAACAATTATTATTCCAAAGATGTTTTATGTAGGTTCTTTGGGCCCACTTGTTAACCTTTATTTACAATATTCTTTCATTTGGAATTTTGTGAGGATTCCTGTATTTTTCAAGTAGGCTGCATTGGTCTAGGCAGCATGTTTGTTCAACATTTTTTCTATTGTATCCTGCCATGTATGGCACAGTTTTGCATGCCATAGACTCAGAGATTTAGCCATGCCTTGTGATTTTTCTTAATTTGCTTCTTTAATATGTTACTTTATACATATTCTATTATGGCAAACAATTTTTTTTAAATTCATCCACTCACTACTCGTGAAAAACTTACCACTTTGTTATGATTTGATAGACAAGATAAAATTTCATTAAGATAGACTCCAAATCTTTACCACATATATATATATATATATATATATATATATATAATTAGTTCCAAAGATGTTTTAAAAAATAATTATAAATAAATAACAAAGTTATATTAAAGATAACATATATATCTATCTCTATGGAGAGAAAGTATATAAGAGGAAGGAATCAATACAGTCCAGTTTCATAGCTCTTTACTGACATCTTGTGGTCATTATACCATATTATATCACCATTCATTAGATTATAATGCACTAACTGACAAATTATTTGATTTCAGATTTATATTAATAGTTATTGGAGGATATTAGAGTACTGCATTTAGTTCTAATGCCTCATTTAGGCCACTTGGATACAGGGAATTCAACTGAAAGGTCCAGAAAAATTCTTGTCAACACAATCGAGTGTATCTATCTCCCCCCCGACATGTAGGTGTGATATGTTCTAGTCCAACTACTTGTAGGGAACTGGGATCTTTATTATGATGGTGTAAAAAGTGTCTCGATAGGCTATGTTTCGTTAGCCCATTCACGATATTTCTACGGTGTTCCATTAACCTTTATTTCAAAGTTCGAGTCGTTCTACCAATATACTTTAAATTACATCCACATTTGAGTAGATATATAACCCATGATGTATTACAGTTAATAAAAGTGGAAATACTTATACATTTCTCTTCTAAAGCTAAATCTATCATTTTGGTTTTATTACATGCATGTAAACAAGTAGTACACTTATTGGCTCCACATTTGAAATAACCTTTAGGTTTCGTTGGTAACCAGCCCCCATCGGATTTTTTATCTATACCCAATGGCTGGGTTTTTAGTTGGCTTGGGGCCAATATAGTTTTTAAAGATTTATTTTTCTTAAAAATAAATTCTGGTTGTGACGGAAGAATATTGTTTAAGATTTGATCACTCAAAAGCATATGGTAGTTCTGTTTAATCGTATTTTTTATTTAAGTAGATCTATTATTAAATTTAGATATAAAAGCTAGTTCTTTTCTAGCTGATGGAATTTTAGATTTTGGATAGAGATGTGTATGTCTTTCTATTTGATTAAATTTTAATATTGCTTTATTCAGTATATGTTGGGGATAGTCCCTATCGTTAAAGGATTCCATTAAGCCGGCTGCTTGAATTTCAAATGCTTGGGTGCTGGAACAATTTTGTTTAATACGTAGCAGTTGTCCTTTAGGGATGTTGTTTTTCCACGACTGATGGTGTGCACTCTTATAATTCAGATAGGAATTATGACCAACATGCTTTATATAATTAGAAGTTTGGATGCAATTATCCACTATCTCTAGAGTGATATCCAAGAAATTAATTTTTGAAGGACTGAAGTTGGAGGTAAAAATTTAATTATATGTGTTGGTGTTGAAAGAATTAACTAAATCTACAAAAGTGGTGTGATCTCCATCCCAAATAAAAAATAAGTCATCGATGTACCGCCCATAGAGGACAAGACGCTCGCTGAGCCCGCCCCCCCAAATGAGGTCTTCTTCCAATCGCCCACATATAGGTTGGCGTAGCTTGGCGCAAATCTCGCCCCCATGGCGGTTCCCATCATCTGACGATAAAACGTGTTTGAAAAAAGAAAATAATTGTGAGAAAGAATTAAAGAAATAGAGTCAACAATAAACTGCCGGTGTCTCTCGGAGAGGTCCCCATCAGCTGTTAATATTTGATTAATCACCTGTACCCCTAACTGATGAGGTATGTTTGTGTATAAACTGGATACATCCAGAGTGGCAAAAGCATATGATGGTTTCCAGGTGATTCCTTGAATTAATTCTACAAAATGCATAGTATCTTTGATGTGGGACCTCAACCGAGAGACACGTGGTTGGAGGTAACCGTCGACATAGGTTGATAGAGAAGAAGTGAGAGCGTTAACACCAGAAATAATAGGGCGTCCTGGGGGTGAAGTGATGGACTTGTGAATCTTTGGTAAATGATAATAGATGGGAATGGTGGGATGAAAAGGAAAAATAAACTTCAGTTCTTCCTTGGATATTACTCTATCCTAAAGTGCCATTTGCTGAAGTGCATGTGTCTCCTTTTGAAAGAGGGGAGTGGGATCGTCATGGAGTACTTCATAGAAGTTCATGTCATGTAATTGCCAATGGGCTTCCTTGACATAATCTTCTCTGTCCTGTACGATAAGCCCACCCCCCTTATCAGCTTCTTTAATGATAATTGATGTGTCTTTCGTTAGTTTTTTGATAGCTCGTTTTTCCCATTTGTTCAAATTTTGTTTGATGTTACATTTTGATGAGAATATAGATTTTAAATTTTCCAAGGTGGTTTTATAAAAAGTCTCCACCTGGCTGCTTTTGAAACTAATGGGAAAAAAATCTGAATTTAATTTACACATCTTTTTGTCTATATTGAAAATCTTCTTTGTTGAAAGCTGAGTATTATTGTCACAGCCCAATTCTTCCAAGATTTTAAGAGTTGGATCATCAGTAGCATCTAGTACAATAGGAAACTCATTGGAACAAGTATTTATATTCGCTCTCTTTGCAAAAAATCTATTTCTACAAAGGGTGCGAACAAATCGATTTAATTCAACATAGAGATCAAATATGTTGGGGGGTTCTGAGGGTGCAAACTTAAGTCCTTTACATAAGAGTGACATTTCACTAGTGGTTAGCTGTTTAGAAGATAAATTATAAATATTTTTTACATTCCTTTCTAGTTTTTTATGTCTTACTCTCTTAAGTTTCTCTTTTATGCCTCCCCGTCGTCCTCTATAGTTTGATCTCTGTATCTTTTTGGTGTCTGATGCTTTCTCCCCCCTATTTGGTCCCTGTAACGGTACTCTTGCTGATATAAAAAAGAGGGGGAATCATGGACATTTTTCTTTCCTCTGTATTGTGTATCCTTAGGTCGTGCTCCTCTCTGTAAATCTCCCCTGTCTTGTAGAATAGGATGTCTAGTTTTAGTTGGTGATCCTTCCTGTTCATAATTAGATGTACTCATTCTAGGCCTATTTTTTTTCCCCATAGTTGGAGTCTCTAACTTTTTTTGTTCCAAAATTGGAACCTCCTACTGCAATTTTATGTTTATCTCTATAGGATCTAATTTCACAATTATTATAATCATCTGTGTCAAACTTACATTTTTTACATTTCATTTCAAATTTAATCACTCTTTCAGAGACCACACGGTCTCTTTCTATATATTCTGTGGTGGTTTTGTAATTATCTAAATTTTTTTAAGGTGTCTATCTCTGAGACTATTGACTCCACTTTCTTATTTCTGAATTTAATGACTAATTCCATTAACTGTACAGAACATTTGACTAAAATATTTTCCCACTCATTTTGAAAATCGGGGATCTCCCGAAAGATTGAGGGCTTAAACAAATGCAAACCTCTGGGGATTATTTTTTTATCAATATATTTTTGTAGGTTTACGCTATCTAGCCAGTGTTTGGTCTCATCCTTAAGGAGATCCTCCAATCTCAAAAATTCCTTTTTAACAAATCATCATTGTCAGTGTTCTCAGGACTCCTGCTATTGTCCAATTTAGACATGTACCCTTGTATCCGACTATATCTATCATTAAAAGAGGAAAAACAACTCATTTTACCAGCCAGACAGTAACTATGTGAAATTGCAAAAATAAATTACCAACGTAATGGGCCCGGCACTGCAAATTGAGATGTTTGACCTAAAGCAGCTGTTTAAGGGATAGTCAACCCCTGAGGGAACAATTGTGGAAAGGATAATATACAGCGCTATGAATTGGATATAAAAAATACACATTTTATTATGAAAAGAGTTGTTGCAACAAATAAACCATCAGTACTTACGTGATTTATAGATAATCAATTAAAATTATCAATTTAAAACAAATAGGGCACGCTCAACACAGCAGTTTGTATAGTGAATTACCACATGTAGAAGCCTCACATGATCTCCTATTTCAAGTCCATGGAAGAAATACCACAGTCCAGGGGGTGCAATAAACACTTGTCAGATGTTTTTAGTCCTTAGGGAGTAAGATTAACAGACCTTTAATGCTTGGTTCCGGACACATGAGGTCCTATTGAAAGCTTGGTCCTGTGCTCCTTATTCGTATGACAGTGAGTTCCCCGTTTGTGATAGTAGGTGGACTTCTAGGCGTATTCCAGGATATATATGTGATCTTTAGTAGTAGGCTTCTTAAAACCAATGCGTTTCGCTGTGTCTACAGCTTTGTCAAGGTATGAATGTCCATTGTGAAAGTGCCCTTTTTAAAGGCTGTGTTAATTGCCCAATGATTACAGCTGTAACTCATTACAGACATCATCATATACAAAACAATAAGTAAAATAAAACTATATCCAGTTCAAACTATTCATGATCCGTGGAGACAAGTGTATATATATAGATAGCGGAATACAGGAGCGACTCATTCCGCTATCTAAAATACACAGCGGTAATGAGCACCTGTAGACATACCAGTAAATACAAATTAGTTTATTCTGACACAACTAACTGTTCCAGCAACATAGTACTGTAGATCGTCGGCATTAGAGAATCTGTGTTGTACTTTATGAGAAGGGATCACTGCTACTGTACCATTTACACACCTATCAATGCGACTGCAGTTCTCTATGTGATTTTCATATACAGTATACTTTAGTATTGTGTTGCACATTTGTTGTAACCTGACCTCCCTCCCTGTCTATTGTATGAACTGTGTAGGCTGCCAGGGGAGAAGGGGAATGAGCGATGGGGGTAGGGGGAGGCAGTGCGAAGAGGGATGGCGGTAGGGGGAGGCTGTGGAAAATACCATGTTTTGCAATATGAGCTTCCGAGTCCCCTAACAGCATAAAGGGGAGGGGGAAGGGTGAGGGGGGAGGTGGGGATTAACCAGTGGAGTTCAGAGATGCTGTCAAAAATATTAATTGTCTGTTGGGACCCAAAAAAAGAAACAAATAAATCAATAAATAAAAGTAGTGTGTACAGACACAAACGAACGTGTAAAAGCAATGGTCCATTGATGTTCGGTTAATGTGAGCTATACAAAAAAATTCAATTAAAATGGGGTTAAAGCTTAATATCTCCCATTCTGAGGATACACTTGGCTCAGAATCAGTTTGATATGGAAGGGGAGATGATTAGCTACCAAAGGATATCAACCCAAAGTTTCTATGACCCCCACAAGGCTCATGGCAAGCGTCGGAACCCATGGTGGGTCTGAATTAAAGGGCACATTATTGTCTATTGGAAAATGTGTCAACTTTGTGTACTGATATCTCTGGTTATGGGTGTTTCAGAGACTCAAAACTAGTATCATACAAAAGAGGAGACTCTTGACTTTCTGGGCAGAGCAACCACTAGTTTATGTGACACTGCAAAGGGAAATGGCAAACAACCGTGTGTCGGGTCCCCTCCAGTTGTCCGCCCAGCTTTCACGGGATGCAGGGTTTTTGGCTAGATTGAAAATAATGTACAGAAATGCTAAGCACAGTAATTTGGCATCCAGGAATTTAGGGAGGAGGTTTTATCTCTCCTCATTATACTTATAAAGATAACACTTGCACTGTAGCCTTTACAGCAGAGTACGTTACAAGCTGTTCGTGCTTTTTAGTACTCAAATACAAAATACTGTACAGAGACGCTAAGCACAGTGATTTGACATCTATGAACTTAGGGAGGAGCTTTTTTCTCTCTCCAATATATTTAAAAAGATAACACTTGTTGCTGTACGTTACAAGCTGTTCGTGCTATTCAGTAATCAAATGCAAAATACTGTACAGAGATTCTAAGCACAGTGATTTGGCATCCAGGAACTAAGGGAGGAGCTTTTATCTCTCTCCATTATACTTAGAAAGATAAAACTTGTCACTGTACATCACAAGCTGTTCGTGCTATTCAGTACTCAAATGCAATACACTGTACAGAGATTCTAAGCTCGTGATTTGGCATCCAGGAACTTAAGGCGGAGCTTTTATCTTTCTCTTTTATACTTAGAAAGATAACACTTGTCGCTTTACGTTACAAGCTGTTTGTGCTGTTCAGTACTCAAATGCAAAATACTGTACAGAGATTCTAAGCATAGTGATTTGGCATCCAGGAACTTAGGGAGGAGCTTTTATCTCTACCCATTATACTAAGAAAGGTAACACTTGTCACTTCTTTTTTTGGGTCTCGACAGACAATTAATATTTTCAACAGCGTCTCTGAACTCCGCTGGTTAATCCCCACCTCCATCCTCACCCTTCCCCCTCCCCTATATACTGTTAAGGGACTTGGACGCTCATATTACAGAACATGGTATTAAGCCACCACCTTCCCCTACCCCCATCCCACTTCCCCCCTGGGAGCCTGCGCAGTTCATACAGTAGACACGGAGGGAAGTCAGGTTACAATTAATGTACAACATAATGCTGTACTGTTTATGAAAATTAGATAAAGAACTGCAGTCGCTTTGATAGATGTGCAAATGGTACAGTAGCAGTGATCCCTACTCATAAAGTACAACACAGATTCTCTATTGCCAATGATCTACAGTACTGTGTTGCTTGAGTAATTAATTGCATCAGGATACACTCATTTATATTTATTGGTATGCCTATGGGTGCTCGTTACTGTTGTGTATTTTAGATAGTGTAATCAGACGCTCATGCAGATTTACCCTGATTTATGTGAAACCTGTGTGCACCCTTCCATTGAATGTTTTAGAAATGGATTACACCGAAAAAAAATTTATAAAGTGAATGTCAGGGGGAAAAAAAATATAGATGGGCACTTTGGGAATCGAACCAGGGACTCTCGGCATGGGAGGTGGGAGCCTTCACTGCTAGCCCACATCACTGCATGGAAGATACACAAGTTCATGTGTAAAAGTAATGCTAGCAGAGACTCCTTCCCGTTGGTGTTCGTTTATGCCGTTAGAGGACTCAGACGCTCATTTAGTGCACCGTACATACTTAAAAAGTCAATGAGCTACATTATTCCTTTCACACATTAGTTGCATATACATACACAAGTGATTTATCACGTTCATTTGCATCTGTATAAACTATTCACACAGTGATTTGGCATCCAAGAACTTAGGGAGGAGCTTTTATCTCTCCCCGTTATACTTAATACTACGAGATTTGGACGCTCACATATCCCTAACATCAATAGACCATACTGTACCTATAACACATTCATTTGCATCATATATGCTGTACTATTTGTGTCTGTACTGTATATACTGTTATAGACTATATGACATACTGTAGCATAATGTAGCGTAATGAGATGCACCAGTAAAGTAGTTCTTAAGCTGTAGTTCAGTATTGTATTTTAATGGATGACACACACATGTGCATTGGTGATTTTAGAAAGCGACATCTGGTGGATGATCTTAGGTATTACACTTAAAGGTAGCGCCAAATTCTCTGTGCTCCTCCCTTCAACTAGGCGCACCTCCTTGCACCCAGGCACGCTGCGTATGACCGATTACGACTAACGCCTCACCCAGCCATGATAACGGGGGACCCATCTGTACAGTACTTTGACCCAATTTTATAATGCCATACTGAAAAGTGGTTCCTTTCCCCTCTATTTCAACGCTACACTTATTAAGGTATTACCTAAAATGGGCAGGAAGGAATCTGAAGTTGCTGGCCTCATACAGACTGATTCACTTGTTACTGAACTCAGGCTATAAAATTGTCACAAAATTATTGGCAAATTGGCTGAAATGTATTGTACCTGACGTAGTTCACAATGATCAGACTAGCTTTTTGGGGTCCTCACTCCATGATGAATGTTTGCAAAATCCTGTCTCTCATGCAACATTTTGAATTGTCCGATTACCTTACACTTGGTTCCTGCTATTTTAATATGCTGGAAAGGCTTGTGACATGGTAATCTACTGTAGGACCATATTTTTGAAACCATCAGATGGTTTGGTTTCCCAGACACAGATATCTCTTTGTTGCAGTCCATGTATCGCAATCCCTATACTCAGGTGCTAGCCAAAGGTTATCTTTCCTTGTCTTTTCATATTCAGTGAGATACAGTACATCACAAGGCTGCCCTCTACCTCCCCTCCTATTTGCATTGGCTGTAGCCTTGAGACAATGGGGCTGATTCCAAGTTGATCACAGCAGAACTTTTGTTAGCAGTTGGGCAAAACCATGTGCACTGCAGGGGAGGCAGATATAACATGTGTAGAGAGAGATAGATTTGGGTGTGGTGAGTTCAATCTGCAATCTAAATTGCAGTGTAAACATAAAGCAGCCAGTATTTACCCTGCACAGAAACAAAATAACCCACCCAAATCTAACTCTCTCTGCACATGTTATATCTGCCCACCCTGCAGTGCACATGGTTTTGCCCATCTGCTAAAAAAATTCCTGCTGCGATCAACTTGGAATTACCCCCAATGCCATCATTTTTTTGGTCTTCAGTTTGGTTCTCTAGAATGTAAGTTGGCCCTCTTCACAGATGATATGCTGCTCTTGGTGTTTTCCCCTAATGGTTTCAAACTGATTATTTTTAGGATTATTAATCAGTTTAGCCCATTTGCTGGCTATTAGATACATTATGATAAATCACAAGTACTATGCACATATCTCCACTCTCGCACCCATTCTATCTACTTTTAAGGTGGTCAGTGACAAAATCAAAAACTTATGAATTAATCTTCATAAATTTCTCCATGACCTCTACATGGAAAACTTCCCAACTGCCATAGTCTCTATTGAAAAACTTGCTGCAAATTGGGTATTTCTTGGTAGAAGCTCTGTAATCAAATCCATTTTGGTTACTGAAGTATATCATGCAAATGTTCCCAATCAAACTCACGCATGCTAATGAAAGTAAATGTACAAAATTGTTCTTGACATTTTTTTGTGGCAAGGAATGAAGCCCTGGATTGATTGATGCTGGGTAAGCCGCAAGGTAGCATTGGCTTTTTGGATATTATGACCTTTCAGACTGCTATGTTGCTCCATTATGTTAAGGTTTTGCTGCTGGATATTCATATGTTTAACAATCTGGTGCTGGAAAGTGATCTATTTTCCCTATACTTGGCGGGAACCTTTGTGCAGTCAGTGAAAGCTATTATTGCTACAGCTGTTCTCCAGAATATTATATTCTGGGTCACTTATTCCACATGGATAGCCATTAAAAAAAATAGATTGTCCAATCCTGGTTATCAGATATACTGTATCACTATTTGGGGGAACCCAAACTTTTCACAGTGGAAACAAAACCTACAATAGCTAGAATATGAGATATAGTTAAACCTGGTGGTACATTTTATTCCTTGCAACAGCTTAAAGACAAATTTCACATCTCCTATTCTTTTTGTATTTACAGACATGCTGTTATACCCAAGCCTTCTTTACAACTGATCACCTTCTACCCCCTCCTGATAGGTCTGAAATGTTCTTAAAACTAACCCATGCATAATTAGGTATCGCTTTATAGACCTCATTATCACGGACCTATGGGCTTCAGTGTATACAGCTTGGGATGCCTTAAGTATTAGCCTTCCTTTCATTATCTCTGGATAAACTTATTACACTAAGACTCTAAAATATTTGAAGTCCTCTTTCCTGCAGGAGGTCATAGGCATGCACAGATGCCGACATGAGGGTGCCATTCCAGACATCTCCCCTCTACTGCATTATGGTCTACTCTCCCCACCCCACCCTTCTTTCCAGGATATAGGCTGTTTACCTGGGAGGACAAGGGGAGCAGTCTTATGTCCCATAGCAAGGGGTGGTAGAGGTAGTCCATTATATAGCAGGGGGGGGGTAGTCCTGAGCACTTTCGGCAATAGCCTGTTTCATCTAGGTCAAAATGTTTCTGTTGTGAGGGTGAGATATATGCCCTATTTATACTTTTGATGTGGACCTCCTGCATAGGCGTGCGCATATATCTTTTTCTCCTAACAGAAACATTTTGTCCCAGATGAAACAGGCTGTTGCCGTAAGTGCTCTAGCAATGAGATGACATATCATCATTGCTTCTGGGAATGCAGGAAGGTTGTAAGGTTCTGGAATAAGCTTTGGCATTCATCAACAGTATTCTTGTCACTAGCCTCCCTACACGCTATTCCTATGCTTTTTGTTATCTCAGTATATGGGCATCCCACTTCTCAGCACAGGCAAACTCTAATTTATTTTCACCTCTGAAAATTCTACTGACAGTGGCAAAATAAAACTATCATCAAGTTGACTACATCTGCCACCCCAACATTAACTGAAATTAGGCAAATTTTGTTAGATATTCTCTATTTCAAGAAGAGATCAGCTTTCCCAGATGTGGAAAATAATAATTAATGCAGCATTTATAGAGATTCACTGGACTCAACCAAATGGGCTGATGTTTTGAGGGTTTTTGACAATATGAACTAGCAGTTATATAAGCAGTTGTCTAATGATACTGCTCCCACACCCCCTTCCCCTTTAGACACTTTCTGATCCCACAATTATGGCTGGTAACTTGCACTTGGGTGGTGTGTGTTGCACGTGTGTTAACAGCCATTTCGCAGCTCATGGAGGACGCAGGTCCCGGGCATTTCCAGGCAACCGGGACGCTGCACCTCCTGTCAGCCAGCGCTTCCAGATCCCACCCTGCGCATAGCAATGCTACCACAGAGGGGACTGGGAGCATCTGAGCACCTATCATCTGGGATGCTAGATGCAGGCAGCATTCCCGGTTGCTGGGCAACTAGTCTGTTCAGTAATCCTGTGGACATGCAGCAGCACAGCTGCATGTCCTTTTCTTTAATCATCCCCTCTCTGGATTCCTAGGGCTGATTGGAGCAGCCACATATATATTCCCTTCCTGGTCACTCCCAATTTGCTGGTTCTTTTTCCTGTTACATGTGAGAACCTGTCAGCTCTGTAAAATTCCTGAGTTCGGTTACCCAGTCTTGATCATTCTCCTGATCGGATCCTGCTCTCCTTGAATTCACGTTTAGTGTGGACCTTCCACACAGATTCTTATCTTTTTACTCTTATTCATTCTATTGTTGTTTGCCTTCACAATTACAAACCATACAACCATTGTTTATTATCATTCATTGCACCTGACTCCCACTACAGTCAATTCCTCATTAATTGTCTTACTCTGCTCCTTTTTTCCTAAATCAACATCCACAGTACATCACCCAGTACCTTGTCCCATTTTCAATCCTTCATTATACTTCTGTCCTTCCACCGACAGATAACTCTGGTCATCTTGGTAGTAAGCCCATACTGTCGCCAGTGGCATAAGTCCTGGTGGGCACCACAGTATCGGTAGGCACATAAAGTCTTAAGGGAAAAGTGGCCCTTATAGTCATAAAAGCCTGCTGGTGTACTCTATGGGTCTTACTGCGGGATGAGTAGTGTTACTGTACAGAAGATAGACCACGTGTCAAGCCACTACACCTACTCTGAATTATTACAGTTATACACGTGTCAAGCCATTTTTACCATATCTGTCTTATACCCAGACTTCTGCATCACTCAGTCCAGGTATTTACTCTGGATCATAACAACATGTTGAGCATTTAGGGCCTAATTCAAGGTTGATTGCTATACAACATTTTCATCTAATGGGCAAAATCATGTGCACTGCAGGGGGGACAGATGTAACAAGTGCAGAGAGAGTTAGATTTGGGTGGGTTATATTGTTTCTGTGCAGTGTAAATACTGGCTACTTTATCTTTACACTGCAATTTAGATTGCAGTTTGAACACACCACGCCCAAATCTAACTCTCTCTGTACATCTGCCCTACCTGCACTACACATGGTTTTGCCCATTAAAAGGAAAATGTTGTTTTGCAATCAACCTTCAATTAGGCCCTCAGTTCACTGCAATGGACAGACAGGACCCTTTGCCCTCCTCCACTCCTTTCCATTATTTCCTATTTTATTATGCTGTTACTCATTTCTCAGATGCACTTTGTCATTTCACTGCTAGTTGATGTTTACCATTATTGTGCTAGCCTTTTGTTATACAGATTTGATGTACTACTAAATGCTGTATGTCTGTATTATGCTGACAACTGCTGACTATACCTGGTTTATGTTATATCATTGCCTGATCTGCATTATATTTGAATGTCACCTTTTAAGCCAGTAACTCAATAAGACAGTTTTGTTTAAAAAAAAAAAACTGATTACGGTATATAAATTTTGTAAAAACAAACAAAATTATATAAACATAATGTGAAAAATTATATAGTTTGAATTTTGGAAATATTTTTCAGTATTTTGACTTAAATTAAAGTCACAATGTTCCTGTATAACAAAACTAGACTTTAAAATAACCTTAAGTTGAACTTTAAAAGTTTTGCTAATTTATCTTTAAACACTTTTTAATAAAACCCCAAAGGCAAAATGAATGGGTGATGCAATTCAATCATTTTCTTATTCAAAGAGTATTAATTACTTTGATTATGGATCCACACGGTATAAATAAGAGTCTTTCCTTTCCTATGTTCTTTTATTATGGCAATCTAAAGGTGAGTCATGATACATTTATTACATTAGAAATAAACAATGCAAAATATCTGATTTATAGCTTTGGTATATTATAAAATTTTGTGGAATATTTTTATTTTTTTATAGTTTCTCTCATTGTTGCTTCTTATAAAGTAAAGCAAAAAATTGTATCCACAAGTATTTTACGACCATGTGCATTGCAGACTATCAAGTACAAATGTTTTTAAAAATGTGTTTTTAAAAGTATCAGGAGTTTAAAAAATATTTATTATAATATAAGATTATGATTGGGAGAATAATATTTCATATTTACAGTAGGTTCTTTGAGGATCCCATGATGACTGAGGTGGATGTTGGCACATGATATTATGTTTGTACCACTAAGCTCTATAATGACAGTAAACACAATTGAAAAAAATTCCATGAGGTATTTGTAATAGTGTTTGAGTCTACCGAGGTCAAGGATTTTGTCCGAGAGTAGCCTTTTTTTTAAAGTGGCAATCATTTACAAGGCAATACCAACCTGGTTTTGCCTTGTACATGATTGCTGATTTAAAACACGGCCATTCTTAGATGAAATCCTGGAACTCTGTAAACTCGGACACTATTACATATTGCCCCATATCTGTGATAAATATTGCAAGATGGTATTTAATTCTGAATAATTTTAAAATAGATATACATACAGATATGTTTTATACAAATTATTCTTCTACAGTATCCAAAGTTTATTATCTGAATGGAGGAGTAATATTGTTTTAGGATTTGGTTGGTAATATTCTTTGACTTAAGGCCTAATTTAGGTTTGTTAGTGAACCGAAAAAGTTAGCATTTGGGCAAAACCATGTGCACTGCAGGTGGGGCAGATGTAACATGTGCAGAGATAGTTAGATTTGGGTGGGGTGTGTTCAAACTGAAATCTAAATTGCAGTGTAGAATAAAACAACCAGTATTTACCCAGCACAAAAAAAAATAACCACCCAAATCTAAATCTCTCTGCACATATTACATCTGCCCCACATGCAGTGCACATTTTTTTGCCCAATTGCTAACTTTTTTTGTTTACTAGCAAACCTGAATAACCCCCTTAGCCAGGTAGCTGTAAACCCCCTAAACTTGGAATAAGATATCTTAATGTATAATAGATCCATTTCATCACACATCATGGTATAACTCTATATCCTGGCTAATCTGGGTGGCTTGATGCTATACAGTAAGTACCATTTGCATTGTTTCCATTTTTTTATAGGAGGTTTTGCATGTAATACAATGGTTTGGAAATATTCTGTAGAGTGATTTTCAGATTGTGAAATTGACTTTTGTTAATAGTTTTGCTTTTAAGAAAAAAATCTACAAATGTCCAAATGAGCTAGTTATAGTTTAATAACCTACAGTTTCTACATGTCAATATTATCAATGTTTATTTTTATTAAGACATTCATTAGCAACATTTATAATAATAGACAGATGTAATATACTGTATGACCTTTACTTCATGTAGAGCTGTATCTGAAAACAAAATTTCCCTTCAACAACTTTACATAAGGAGAGCCCTGCTCCTTCCTCAATCTACCAGTCCAGCATGTGTGTCTGATCCTCATCACAGGACAACACTGTCACACAGTATGTCACAGGCAGACCTGTCCTCTCATACACAATCAGACAGAGAGACCACTCACTGTCCCCCTCTGGTTACCTTGTTTCTTTTTTTAAATACTTTGTTTTCTGTCTCCAGGTTGCCTTGTCCTCACATCCTGGGACCACGGATAGACAGGAGATGAAGAGTTATTAAAAAAGTTATTTTTGCCTTGCCTAGCACACCATAAAGATTCAAATGAATAAAGATTTTTTTTTAAAAAGTTGAAAAAAATAAAACTTTATTTTACGAATGAAATAGTGTTATTTATTTACATCACATGAAAGTGTAAAATATTTTCTCATCTCTGTAAGTACAGCGAGGCATTACTGCTGTAAGTCTGACAAAGACAAGGTGAGGAAATATAGGTAAGTGTGTTTAATTGTTCTTTTTGCTTTTTTTCCCATACAGCATAAGGAAGTGGTTTTTAAACTGTGTGCCGTAGCACCCTGGGGTGCCTCAGAACACTTGCAGGGGTGCTTGGATAAGTGGTCCAGGACCAATTAAAATTATTTATGGTCAATGTAAATAGGCAAAACTAGTGCTGGTGGCTGCTAATCACAAATATGTAGACAAACAGAAGAAAAACTTGTCCCTCACCATACAACTGAACCAAAGGATGACATATAAACACAATTTACTTAATTTAATATTTCTTTCTGAACTTCTCAGTAAGGAACATTTGGCCTTTGGGTGCCATGAAATGGATTCTCATACTCTAGGGTGGCGTGATTCAAAAAATTTGAGATCCACCAGTATAAGGCAAATATGACATGCACTAAATTTGTTACAAAAAGGAACTTTTTCTATTCCATTTACGGTACTCTTCCTATAATCCTGATAAAATCTAGATATCTTAACTCATGTTATTTCAAACTTCTTACTAATACATATGTATCTGTGTATGAATGATTTACATTTCTGTTGTAATGTACTTTATTTCTACAATTCTATAAGCTAATTGACTTGATTCATTTAAGATAGTTTGTTAGATCTGCAGATCCTTTTGTAGCTATTGATACAATTTATTCTATTTATTACTTTCTTAAATGAAAACTATATTGTACTTTTGACCTGTTACAGTCTGAAATTTGTAATATGTTTATAATACTTACCCAGTGTCATTCAGATAAGCAGAGAAGAATCTAAAGTCAGACTGACAAATGTTATTTTATTCCACATTTTATACCCACAGTGGATGATGGTATTTTTTAACCAATCATATCCTAAGACAATATATTGCTTTATTTCCACAACTGAATAACAACAACAAAAATTCCTATACTACTTCTAAACTATCTCACTGAATATTTTCCTGTGGCTGCCAATCATAACAATTTAAAGCTGGGTTTACACTATACAATATAGAGTATTGACCAATGTTGTGAGACAAAGCATTAGCTTTCTGAATTATGAACCCCTGGATGTAAGGTTACTTGAAACTTAATCCTGGAGAAGAAAAGAAACCAACAGGCTTAACTTGAAATACTGTGCTGACTTTAGATACAAATGGTTTTGCCCTTTCCAAAAGCTGTATCCATTCCTGGAGCACCAATTTTTCTGGCTAAAGATTCTTTTTCACCTATGGCATAATTTATCTCTGCAGGAAGACATTCTCATCTGCTTGAATTAAGCTGAGCATCCTCTCCATGTTGGGACAGCACTGCCTCTACTCCTACTGTTGAAGGATCTACTTCCAGATAAAATGGTTTAGAAGTATAGGTTGACTATCTACTAGATCAGTAATAATTGCATTCTTTTAATGATGGAATGCCACCTGAGCTACTTACAACAAATGAGCTGAGTCAGCGCCTTTATGAGTGAGCACAGTGATGGAAGCTGCGAAAGTAGAATAACCATTGTTACATTTTGTACAGTAACAGGTGAATCCTAGGAATCCATGTACACCCTTCAAGGTGGAAGGTTGTGGCCAATTACTGCTCGCTTGAACTTTCTTTGAATCAATCTCTATACCAGACCCAGGTATAAGGTTGTCAAAGAATGGAACAGACTTGACTTCAAATCTACATTTTTCAAACTAGCAATACAATTTTCTTGTTTTATGTCACCTGAGAACATCTTTTACATGTAGAAAATGTGATTAAAGGATGGGTGAGAAAAAGAGTATGTTTTCGAGATGACCACCACACAGACCTTTTTTAAATCTCCAAAAATTATATTGCTTACATTTTGGAAAATGGTTGGAGCCTTGCTGAAGCCAAAGGACTTTCCCAGATATTCATAAAGGCCATAACAAGTTTTAAAGGCATCTAACTGACATCTAATGAAGGCATCTAACTGATTTTGGATGAGATTCAAAGCAACAAGAAGATCCAGCTTGATAAAAAAGAAGCCTATTTGTCTTTATCAACAAGTTCAGGAGTAAGAGGGAAAGAATACTATTTTTGATAGTGATCTCACCAGCTGGAGAAGAGGCGGTTCTAATAAATCCTCCATCTAAATTTTCCTTTATGTTATCCAATATAGCCTATGTATCTGGTATTGAAATAGGTTATACCTGACCCCTGGGATGAGTCTTGCCTGGGGCAAATCAAAGGCATTGCTTGTTTGTTGAAAACATCCTGAAGAGCTGCATAAGCCAGGGAAGGTACAATTTATCCTGATAAAGAGTATCATGAGAAGGCAAAATGTTGAAAGCAAGTTCTTTGCATACAGTATTTAACCCCAAACTAGAACTTGAGCAGTCAAGTAATGTGAGAGTTATGTTTCAGGAGCTACAAGTAACCAAGCGCCACTTAATTTGAGGCTTTGGTGATAATAAGGTAATTATGCATTTCAGAAAGCAGAATGTCTACTTTGAGCCTTATTGCTTTCGTTTATTGAGTAATGATTCCACCTGGGATCCAGCTATCATCAGCAGTGATGAGATAAATAGATATTGGTAAATAAGACACAGTAATGTACATCTACTGAACGATTGCTGAGGTAGTAGAAATCCTGGGTACTGCGGAACCTGCACATGCAAGTAAGGACTTTGGGCATAATTCAGACCTGATTGCAGCAGCAAATTTGTTATCAAATGGGCAAAACCATGTGCACTGCAGAGGGAGCAGATATAACATGTGCAAAGAGAGTTAGATTTGAGTGGAGTGTGTTCAAGCTGAAATCTAAATTGTAGAGTAAAAATAAAAAAAAACAGTATTTAACCTGCACAAAAACAATATAACCCACCCAAATTTAACTCTCTCTGCACATGTTATATTTGCTTCCCCTGCAGTGGACATGGTTTTGCCCATTTGCTAACAATTTTGTTGCTGCAATCAGGTCTGTATTAGGCCTTTTGTACCTCTATTACTTTATAGGGTAAAAGAAGAAATACAATCTGGACTACCTGAAGATTCGGCTGTCTTATATATGTTGCATCTAGGTGATGCAGTGTCCTGGTCTCTTGGAATAGGATCTTAGGGGATGGCCTGGATCAGCACAATACAAGCATACATTTTCACTAAAATGTTTCTGATGTTCCTCCGTTGAGAGTTTAAAATGGTTAATTTGCATTTGTTATTTCAGTGCTGAAAGGCTGTTTTTGGAATTTAATCAGGCAGTTTATAATGCCTTGTTGTTCTATATTAATTGAGTGGACAGAATATGAAATTGAATGGCTTAATGAGCCACTGTATGAGATCCTTTGACAAAGTCATATTTTACTGTATATCTTTGATGGTTGAGCCCAATCTCTCAGGTTCCTTAAACATTTTCCTGATGGTGTCTATAAATCTTTCAAAGTTGGAAAGAATCTGATCGGAATGCTCACAGAGTGGACAGGTCCAAGAAAAAGCTTTTCCTGTCTGCAACAAAGCTATATAAGCCATCATGGTACAATTTCCAGTTGCAGTTTAAAAGAAATCCCACATTGATTAAGGAATGCACTGCAAAGTTTAGGATACAAATTACATTACTTTGGTGTGGGCAGATTTAAATGAGGAATGGAGAAGCTGGATGTGTTTTAGAAAAATAACTGGTTCTATTAATCAAAATTTGGAGAGAGTCCATATGGGCAGGAACCTCTTGCAGGAAGTCAACACTTGACTATGTGTTACGTTTAGTTTTTCCAGTCAATTCACGAGACCGTGCATTGAATCTGCCATTTTGGTTTGTATTCCAGCCGAGTCCAATTGACCAGTATTCTCTGTAATATTCTGAGTTTGATTTAGGCTCTGGACTGGGACCACTGGGCAAGACTGGCTATAACTGGAGGAATTAAGTATTGTGGTCTAATGAAAATGTCCTCATTCAGTGCTACTGAACATTCTGCACTAGTTAGATACTATAACTAAGCAGGAAGAGAACTGATATAAACTGGCTGAAGAACTAATACAGCAAACAGCAGCTGAAGCATGCTCTAGCTGAAAGCCTTGAACACAGGTAACATGAGTGCTCTCTATAAGTGATGTATATCAGCAACACACAGGTATGCACATTGTTGGCTACATTGATAATGCACAATAGTACTGGATGTGTACTCAGCAGGTTGTGAATGGTAATGCACATGATACAGGATATGTACTCTACAGTCTCAATGATAATGCATCCTGGTGTCGTATGGAATAGTGTAGAGGACAGTGCGGAAAACAGAGATTGGTACGAAGCGGAGCTGCTGACTCTGGAGTCAGTTACAAGTTGTACTAGCTGTGAGCAGGTGCAAAGGAAAGGGTAAGTGCGGCACTCTGATCAGTCATTATTGCTCAAGTCATGTGGGAACAAGCTCAAGTGGATCCTTCGATGAGGGATGAATGCTTAAATGTATTGATCAATACATGAACTACAGTAAAACCCCTTTGATTATTATGGTGAGTGCAGAGCCTCTGTGGTTATATGGGTTTGCCATGTATAGCAAGAGACATTAGTGAGATATATACTGAAAGTAATGATGTGACAGCACACCAAAGTCACAGACAGTGCCGGACTGGGTCATGTAGGGCCCACTAGGGGAATGCAGTGGTAAGGGGCCCATGTTAGGGGTGTGGCCACTCTGCAGAGGGGGTGTGGCCTTCCACCTCATTGGTTTGACTAACCATTAGAGAGTGCAACATCTGGGCCCCTTCAAAAATATATACAGTAAATTCAGATGCTGCATGCATAATAATGTACCAGATTAATAACAGATTAATAACAGCAATGCACTGTACAAAATACACCATATTCCAGTATAAGGCAATATATGTATAATGTATAATTCAAGTGCACAGTCTGGAACCTGATCCTTAGAGGAGGAGGTGGGTCCCACCAGTGGATTCCCCTGTACCCCTGTGGGCCAGTCCATGCCTCATCACAGAACACGATGAAAGAATTGTGTTTCCAATGAAGTCAATTTACGCCCATTGGCCCTCATTCCGAGTCGTTCGCTCTGTAAATTTCATCGCATCGCAGCGATTTTCCGCTTAGTGCGCATGCGCAATGTCCGCACTGCGACTGCGCCAAGTAAATTTGCTATGAAGATAGTATTTTTACTCACGGCTCTTTCATCGCTCCGGCGATCGTAGTGTGATTGACAGGAAATGGGTGTTACTGGGCGGAAACAGGCCGTTTTATGGGCGTGTGGGAAAAAATGCTACCGTTTCCGGAAAAAACGCGGGAGTGGCTGGAGAAACGGGGGAGTGTCTGGGCGAACGCTGGGTGTGTTTGTGACGTCAAACCAGGAACGACAAGCACTGAACTGATCGCAGATGCCGAGTAAGTGTGGAGCTACTCTGAAACTGCTAAGAAGTTTGTAATCGCAATATTGCGAATACATCGTTCGCAATTTTAAGATGCTAAGATACACTCCCAGTAGGCGTAGGCTTAGCGTGAGCAACGCTGCTAAAATCGCCTTGCGAGCGAACAACTCGGAATGAGGGCCTTTGTTTCCATCAGTTGTGTCTGTACATACAGTACCTGCATATGCAATGACTTCTGGCTGTCTCACATTTATGTTTATACAAGAGTCAGGACTACGGCTGTGTGATTGACCTAAAGATAATTATATAACAGCACAGCCATGCAAATATGTTAAAGCAGAGTTTAAATTGCAGTCCAGGTTTTAAGGATATGCATGCTTGAGTAGAATTGGTTAAATCAGATCCAGGGGGCGTGGCCTAGCTGGATATGGAGTAGGACGTGATCTCCTAACTCCCCAGCCTAAATACTCCTGTAAAGTATTCTGCTGCCCTGAGTGTATGCCCACTGGTCCCTACACTGATGTCTGAAGGGCCACTGACTAACCTGGGACGTGCTGCAGGGTGATTCTATGCCCTAATTCCAGGCAGGGAGCATTTCAAGGCACCGTGCTGTTCTGGCTGGGACTGCTCTGCATGCGGCCGTCGCCATCTTGTGGTTCTCCTACCTGGGCTCGTGGCCCCGATTGCATCCTCTGGCTGGCCTGAATAATCCTGCTGGTGCCTGGAGTACGGACCGCGAGAACCCACCGCTGCTAGCACCCGCATACCTGGCCCCCTCCTGTGCTGGATTCCCTGCTGGGGAGCTGCCGTCCGTGAGGGTCCTCCGGGCGCCATATTGTGATTGGCAGAGGTCGCGACCTGCGACCTCTCTCGGTTCCAGCCTGTCTCGACTGTCTGCCCTGTTCTCTCCTGGGGAGCGACCCGTGGCACCCGCTGCTCTGTGCGCGCCGTGTCCTGATCCCCCTCTGGTGCCGGTTCTTCTGGACGGAGCTGCTGGCTGTGGAGGGCTGTCGGGCGCCATCTTGTGATTGGCGGTTAGCGTGGCTCTGCTCCCGCCTGAACTTCTCCTGCTCCCTACACTGCCTGGCTTACTTGGGTGGCTGCACAGCTTCTCCTTCACTGCCTGGGGGCAAAATGGCTTGTGCCTGAATCACTGTGGGGCTCTACTATGTGGAAGGTCTCCACATTGTTATTAAATTAACCCCTGCACCTGGAAAAAAGTGCAATTTATGTGACCCTGCTGCAGCTTGCTGGTCTTTAGTATTGCTAGTGCTTGAGAGTTGTGGGGCTGTGTGGACTGGTGGTCCCTTTCCTGCATTTACCACCCCCACCCCCCTCTCTCCTCTGTGCTGCATATCTCGCTGCTGCATTCTTACCTGTCCTGAAATTTATAACAGAACCTTCATTCGTTCATTTGACGCTGTTCTATAAACCCGATGGTACAAAGGCGCCGTTCTTCTGCTGCGGCCCGTTTATCTCAATTTGCTCACTTAGAACACACTCCTGTTTTTCCTGTCTCCTCTGCATCGTCAAAGGCCCCCTCCTCTCCCCCCTTGTCCAGCATGGTAGAAGCTGCGGAGGTTACCATGTCGCAAATATTACAGGCCATTACAGATTCTGAGAAGCGGCTTGCGGATAGAGTGGCGGAAGTTCATATTGACATTTTGCTTATACGACAGGATATGCAGAAACTCCGGGACAGAGTTGGGGAGACAGAGAACCGCATTTCTTCATTGGAAGACTCCTGTATACCTGTCCCCACCCGCCTTGCTTCCCTGGAAACGGAGATGTCTGAGTGCAAGCTTAAATTGACCGATATCGAGGGGCGTCTCAGACGGAACAATGGGGGTAATTCTGAGTTGATTGCAGCAGCAAGTTTGTTAGCTAATGGGCAAAACCATCTGCACTACAGGGGAGGCAGATATAACATTTGCAGAGATAATTAAGATTTGGGTGGGTTATTTCATTTCTGTGCAGGGTAAATACTGGCTGCTTTATTTTTACACTGCAATTTAGATTTCAGTTTGAACACACCCCACCCAAATCTAACTCTCTCTGCACATGTTACAGCTGCCCCCCCTGCAGTGCACATGGTTTTGCCCATCTGCTAACAAATTTGATGCTGCGATCAACTCAGAATTAGGCCCTATGTTCGTTTTGTGGGCCTCCCAGAAACGGCGGAGGGTTCTCAACCGGAACAATTTCTGGAATCTTGGCTGTTATCCATATTTGGCAAGGATTTGTTTACCCCACAGTTTGCTATTGAGAGGGCCCACCGTGTTCCTACTCGCCCCCTTCCTCCGGGTGCTCCGCCTAGGACCTTCATCGCTAAGGTTCTTCACTATAAGGACAGGGACACTATTTTAATTCTCGCTAGGATTAAAGGCCCGTTGGAGCATGGAGGTCAGAGGGTGGCTGTGTTTCAGGACTTTTCGGCTGAGGTCCTGAAGTCCCATGCGCAGTTTACGCATGTTAAGCAGCTGCTCCGCGCTCTTGAACTACAATATTCTATGTTATATCCTGCTCGTCTTCGGGTGGTGTCTGGGACCTGCACACATTTCTTCGATACACCCAAGGATGCATCTGCCTGGATTGATCTACAACCTCCACCTCATGCTGCCCCGCCCTGAGAGACTTTTATTTGTGTTTTTTGTTTACACTGCTTTTCTCTTTTTACAGCGTCTATATTCTGTTATTTGGGTGCTGAAGTTGTTTTTGTTTTTTAGGGATGTCTTTTGCCAGGGCTATTGAATTTTCGTTATTGGCATGTTCCTGATGTTAGGCTGGGGACTTCACGTCCTTAAGGTTATGGGGTTTGGTTGCCCCGCAAATAGTTTTTCTTACTTAATTTGACTCTCTCCTAGAGTCGGTGTAATGTTTGGGGTTAGGTGTACCTATGTTTGGGTTGGTATGCGGGGAGGGGGGGTTGGGTGTTGTTATTTTTCTTACTACTGTTTTTTTTTTTTTTTTTTATATGTGCTTCTATTGTGCTGTTTGTTCCAAACGTGCTTGTGTTATGATTGCATGGGGGATGGCTGGTGTCATGATGGAGCACCGATGGCTTGCTGTTGCCTTACTTAAGGGTTATACGTCACTATGGTAAATGTTTTTTCATGGAACGTTAGAGGCCTTAATGATAAGGGTAAGCGTTCCCTTGTTCTAAAATATATCAAATCCCAGAATCCTGGTTTAGTCTGTCTTATGGAGACACATCTTACTGGTAGCCGAGTTCTCTCATTTAAGAAACCATGGGTGGGGTGGGCGTTTCACTCCACTTTCCATTCTAATTCCAGGGGGGTTTCAATATTGATTCATAAACATTTGAATTTTGCCTGTACTAAGGTCCAACTTGACCCACTGGGGTGTTATGTGGTTTTGGCTGGAACGATACAGGGTTCCGCATTTGTGCTGCTTGCTATATATATACCTCCCCCGTATAACTCTGGAATTTTGGTGAAGGCATGCGCCTTCATGCAGGAATTTCCCTCCGCCCCAGCTATATGTATTGGTGACTTTAATGCTGTTTTGAACGAGGCTGCAGATAGATGGAGGCCTGCTGCCCAGAGTGTGGCTTCTGGACCCACCCCCTTTGTCCGCTTGACTTCTGAGCTTGGTCTTGTGGATGTGTGGCGCCTGCATAACCCTTCTGTCAGCTGTTTTTCCTGCTTCTCTAGTTCATATGGAGTATTTTCCCGTATTGATATGGCATTGCTTACACGCTCCCTGCTTCCCTTTGTATTTTCAGTGAGATATTTATCCCGTGGAATATCTGCCCATTCCCCTATATTGTTGTCTTTGTGTCTTGATATACCTAGGGGGGCATCATTTTTGAAGTTTAACCCTTTCTGGGTGCAGCCTCCGAACTAATTGTGCTTTGGGAGGAGTTTTTTGAAAATAATCCCATATGTGATAATGCTCTGTTGGTGTGGGATGCTTAAAATGCCTTCCTGCTAGGTTTGCTAATATCTAGAGTTGCCCAACTGAAGATATGTAGCAGAAAATCTGAAGAGGAGTTGGAGAGGAGGAGTGCTGAGCTCGAGCAGACCTATTTGCGTAGTGGCCTCGCTGCAGATCGGGTGGAATGGCTGATTGTTCATAAGCAACTGACGGACCTACTCCTTGATAAATCAAAAAGAAGTTTACTGTTCCACGCTCATGATTTTTATATTCAGGGAGATCGGTCGGGAAAATTTCTGGCCTATTTGGATAGGCAGGAGGTGCCACCAGCCACTGTGCATTGCATTACGAGTATGTCTGGTATTGTTTGTACTGACACCCCTTCTATAGCTTCTAGTTTTTATACCTATTTTTTAGATGTGTATAAATCCAGAGTGCAATATACGCCCTCAGCATTATCTGATTATTTTGATAAGATAAACGTTTCTTCTCTAAGCCCTGAGTCTCAATGATCTTTGGATGCACCCATTACGCTGGAAGAGGTTAAAAGTGCCATTATGTCCTTTCCCAGTAATAAGGCCCCGGGGGTTGATGGTCTCCCTATTGAACTGAACAAAACCCATTTGGATTTTTTTGCCCCCAAAATCCTGTTGATATTTGAATTACTGTTGCGGGGTGGCACTCTTCCTCCTTCTATGGCGGAAGCACTGGTGGTGTTAATACCGAAGCCGGGTAAAGACCCCCTTCTTCTAGAGTCATACCGTCCTATCTCCCTGTTGTCAACTGACATAAAAATGATTGCCAAAATTTTAGCGCTCCGGCTTAACACTGCGGTCTTGGAGATAGTCCATTGTGATCAAACAGGCTTTATGCCATGCAGATCTACCACTGTCAATCTCAGACGACTATTTACGTATATGCAGTTGGCGGGGGATGAGCTGGACAGTGCGATAGTGGTTTCCCTTGACGTTGCCCGTGCTTTTGACTCCATGGAATGGGTGTATCTGTGGGAGGCCCTTACCAGATTTGGGATAGGCCCGTATTTTATGTCCTGGATTAAACTTTTATATACCTGTCCGGCTGCGAGAGTTGTGATTAATGGTTTCACTGCAGAGTCTTTTCTGTTGGTGAGGGGAACGCGACAAGGGTGTCCTCTGTCCCCACTGCTTTTTGCACTTGCTATAGAGCCCTTGGCTTGCGCTGTTAGGGCCGCAACAAATATAGTGGGACTTAGAGTTATGGATCAAGAGGAAAAAATTGGTTTATATGCGGACAATATGATACTATTTCTGAAAGATATATTCCCCTCTCTACCTGCTCTCTTAGACCTGGTCCGGGAGTTTGGATTTTTCTCGGGTATTTGTATTAATTGGGGTAAATCGATGATGTTCCCGTTAAGATCCTCAAAGTCACCTCCATCCTCTTATGATTTTCCCCTTCAATGGTGCACCCATTTTAAATACCTTGGTATTCAAATCTCTCAGTCCCCTAGAGATTTTGTCACCCTGAATCTAACCCCCCCAAATTGATAATTTGCACATGAAGTCGCATATTTTGCAGAAGCTCCCTTTAACTGTAACAGGTCGTGTGAATATTATAAAAATGATTATTCAACCCAAATGTCTTTATATACTGCAGAATGCACCAATTTATATCCCTGCCTCACAATTTATGATAATTTCCCAATATATTGCTTCTTTTATCTGGGGTGCTAAAAGGGCTCGTATTGCATATAAAACACTTTGCAGACCTAAAACAGAAGGAGGTTTGGCATTGCCGGACATACGTCTATACTATTCACGCAGTATAGCACGTATTTTGATTTTTTTTGCACTCTTCTATATTTGTATAAGATTATTCTGGAAAGTGTAGTGGATGCTGATTGATGTCCACGCTATATTACTACTGTACAGAGGAATCATTTGAAAAGCACAAATTTGATTTTGTAATGACTTAATTGATATGTGTATTGTTATGTTTCTTGTTCTTTATGTTTATTTTTTTTTTCTCCCCTTTGAAAAACAATAAAAAAAACACTTGATTAAAAAAAAAAGAATTGGTTAAATCAAATTGATAGAGGTATTAATTAAGTCATCTGTGCACAGGCATGGACATCCTTAAAACCTGGACTGCAATGGCGGGTTTTGGAAAACTCTTGATTAAAGTAATAAGTACTGTATGTTTCTTTACAGAGTAACCTGGATGGAGAACCAGACTTACATGAATGGATTCCTCTTGTTACCATTTTACACAAAATCAAATTATATATTGTCAACAATTTGTGTTTTTTTTATCCTGTACATTTTAGGATTACTTAATAATGCTCTTATAATAACAGTTATATCTATAGATGCTCAGTTACACACCCCCATGTATCTATTCCTCTGTAACCTGGCCTTAGTAGATATCTGTTATACAACCTCTACTGTCCCTAACCTGCTGTACATGTTACTATCTGGAGATAATACTGTGTCCTTCATACAATGCTTCACCCAGGTGTACTTTTATTTGTTGGCTGGTTCCTCAGAGATTTATCTTATATTCATTATGGCATATGACCGATATGTTGCTATATGTGATCCTTTACACTATCACTCTATTTTAAACAGGAAACTCTGTCTTGTATTGGCATCTGGCACTTGGATATCAGGATGCTTAAATGCATTTGTTCTTTCAATCCCAGCATCACTCATGTCCTTCTGTCAGTCTCGCACCATACACCAGTTTTTCTGTGATGCTAAAGCTCTGATTAACATCTCCTGTGCTGGCAGTGAAGATTTATATATTGTAATATACACTGAGTTTTTGGTATATGGATTTTTCCCAGTCATGTTCTTTTTGACATCTTATGTAAAAATTATCAAAGTCATCTTGCAGATAAAATCTAAGGAGGGCAGAAAGAAAGCCTTCTCCACCTGCTCATCCCACCTCACCGTTGTTATTATGTACTATATTTCAGGTGTCTCTGTGTACATGATGCCACCATCAGAATACTCAGATGTCCTAGAACAGGTGTTTAGTGCACTGTACACAGTTGTAACTCCCATAATAAACCCTATGATATACAGTCTACGGAATAAAGATGTGAAAATTTCTCTGATGAGACTGCTGTGGAGAAAACAAAATATTGAACAGTGACAGAGAATGCGTAAAATGTTTAAATTAAACTATGTGATTGATACCTCAACTTTAGCAATTATTTGATAAAATATGAAATAAATAATAGTCTCTAAATTTGCTCTAATTGGTCCTTTTGTTTTCTGAAATCTTCCTAATAGCTTTGTCTGTCTGCTTCATCCTGTTTATTTACAGTACCTTCTATTACTAAGACTGAAGTTTAGTTGTATACTCGTATCTACAGTATTTGCATTTTAGCAACTGGTATTTGCTTTCATTTGAACAAATGATAGAGGTGGTTCCATTCCTAGTATGTTTATTTTCCATGCGGCACATACCTGTATACTGTAAGGAACATCCAATGTTATATTGAAATGGGCACGATTAAAATTTGTATTATTCTGATCTATGTATCAATGTACCAATGTATGATACCAGTTAACTGTCTTTTCATGTCAAATAGTAGAAACTTAATTGACCTGCTTGTATTTCATTATAGCCACAGAATGTCAGAGACAAGATGCTAATCAGCTCTTTAATCCTGTGAATACAGGAATCTGTGAATATGCACAGCATGGGTCACGCCTATAGTTTAATGGAGGCACCCATTCCACTCAGGTGTTAAGCCCTTCCTCACCAGAAAAAATAGGTACCAAGTACCACCTGGCAACAATTAAAGAAAGCTCAGCAGTTCAATACAGGTTGAGTATCCCTTATCCAAAATGCTTGGGACCAGAAGTATTTTGGATATCGGATTTTTCCGTATTTTGGAATAATCGCATACCATAATGAGATATCATGACGATGAGACCCAAGTCTAAGTACATAATTAATTTATGTTTCATATACACCTTATACAATAGGTAGCATCTATCCTTGTGTATCTATGCCTATTTCCCTATAGATTGTAAGCTTGCGAGCAGGGCCTTCCTACCTCTGTCTGTCTGTTTTTGCCCAGTTTTGTTCTATTACTGTTGTTCTAATTGTAAAGCGCAACAGAATATGCTGCGCTATATAAGAAACTGTTAATAAATAAATAAATAATACACACAGCCTGAAGGTAATTTTAGCCAGTATTTTTTATAACTTTGTGCATTAACAATGTGTGTGTACATTCACACAATTCATTTTTGTTTCCTATATACCCTATACACACAGTGTGAAGGTCATTTAATACAATAATTTTATAACTTTGTGTATTAAACAGAGTTTGTGTACATTGAGCCATCAGAAAACAAAGGTTTCACTACCTCACTCTCACTCAAAAAATTCCGTATTCCGGAATATTTGGATATGGGATACTCAACCTGTATTAGTTTGCCTGCTGCTTTCTATCACTAAAGGGACTACTCAGCCCTTTCAAAACTAGAAAAAAAAAAAATCAGAAAAAATATATAGAAAGCGCTGACAAACTATAATTAAAATAAATGTTTATTAAACATAAAAATTAATAGCTCCTTAAGAACCCTCTTAGCTGTTTTTTATATAAGAAATATAT